>NW_012267277.1:6947648-7114992 GCF_000151885.1 Dipodomys ordii | reverse complement strand
GGGATGGGAAGGGGAAACAAAGGAGGAGACTTCAATGCTTGATAAGAAATGTACTCATTATCTTGCCCATGTAATTGTAACCCCTCTATACAGTATTTTCACAATTAAAAAAAAAAAGAGCTGGGAAAGAGCATCTGGGCCTGGGCTAGGCCTTATCTAGGGTATGGGCAGAGAAAGGTGTGGCCACATCAAATTCAGATGTGACCTTAGCGGATGCAGATGTGACCTCTTCCAGGTATGCCAGTTGCCTAGGTAACGCAGGTACTTGGTGGAGACTTTGCTGTGAGGAGGCTGGAGTCTTCTTGCCATCCAGGAGCGGACCTTACATTCCAGCCTTTTAATAATCATGAAATAGGGCACAGATTCTCTCTGGCTACTTCCTGCTAACAAGGAACGTTGACAATAGGGGTAAAAGGCTGGAATTTGGTCTCTTCCCAGAGAAGGCAGCGAGCAGCGGCTGTCCCTTGGTGGCGCGAGTCCTTAGATGAAGTCTGGAGAAGTCTCATGAGGCATTGAGGGGCTGGAAAAAAAAATACTAGAGAGCAAATAAATGGCAAGAGGAAGGAGTTGGGGCTGAAAAATGTTGGTAGAAATGTCCCTAGCTACTTCTGACATCTGGCGACTAGGTAGAGGAAGTCAGGTAAGACACGCAAGAATGTAAATTCCTGTCCAGTTAATAGGAAGACAGGTATGGACACCAGATGTGCAGGCTTCTTACTTCTACTGACCTCCCAAAATTAACCTCCCAGGTTAATTTTGAAAGGGCAGGCACAAAGTGCCTGATGTGACATCATCTCCTCTGACTCCTCTCCATGTTCCCTTGTTCCCCAGACTGGCTAAGTCTAGGTGCCCATTGCTGGGATGGCTTTTACCAGTTAGTATTCATGGAGGTTTGAACTCAAGGCCTGGGCACTATCCCTGAGCACTTCTGCTCAAGGCTAGTGCTCTAGCACGTTGAGTTATAGTAGGTCTGCTCCTGGATGGCAAGCAGACTCCACCCTCCTTGCAGCAAAGTCTCCACCCAGTACCTGTGTTACCTAGGCAACTGGCACACCTGGAAGAGGTCACATCTGCATCCACTGAGGTCACATCTGAATTTGATGTGGCCACACCTTTCTCCACCCATACCCTAGATAAGGCCTCGCCCAGGTCCAGACGCTCTCTTTCCCAGCTCTTTCCCAGCTCTCTTTCCCAGCTTTTTCCCAGTTCTTTTTCCCAGGTCTTTCCCAGGCCTGTCCCCTCCACATGGAGGGCCAACGTGGCCTGGTGCCAGCCTGAACAATGAATAAACCTACCGCTTACCTGATTACCACATGCATGGTGTGGTTCTTACTCGGCTATCTCTTTTTAAAAACCTAACAGTAACCAGGAAGAGAGCATTGTGAATGAAGAAAGCCTCCATAGGCTTTAGGATAGTTCATAAGTACAAAATGAAGCCCACTGATACTTGGGAGAGGCCATTCCAAGCAATCCAGCTTCCTCACCCGGACTTTGGCTGGAGACTCTGCCAGTGGTGGGTGGATGGGTAGCAGTGATTGCTTTTTCCTGGTTGGTCAATTGCCTTCTCAGGTGGTCTTTATTAAGCCATCCATCTTTGAACCCTGACAGTCACTGTGACCTGCTGCAGCTCAGGAAAGGAATCTTTCTTAATTACCAGACCTTTCTTGCTCCCTTGAGAACCCTGAGTACTGCACCAGGTGGAGTGATGGGCGTGTCCTCTGGTTCTGCCAACAAGTGAGGCAAGTTTGAGGCAAACGCTCAAACTTGAGGCCTAGCTTGCTGTCCAAGTGCACAGAGTCTCCCAAGAGGGAGACTCTGCCAAGCCATCTTTATTTTATGTCTCCAGGAAAAGATCTCTGTTTGCTAGCGTTGGGAATCGCTAAGTGGCTGACTTCAGAGACATACCCACAGAGCTTATTGGATTTCCATCTTGACTACTCAGTATGAAGCTTGATTCTCTAGCCATTTGATGTTCTCACTGGTAACGGGCTCTTCTTCTCTGTGCTGCTTGGGCATACTGGCAGGGTTAGTCCTCATGACACTTTTCTTTCCCATGTACACTTATTCTCAGTGAGTTTACCCATGGTTTTAAGTAATACTATTTATATGTTTTAGTTAGCTTCATAGTACTGCAATGAAATGCCTGAGGCAGCTAACTTACAAAGGGAAATGTGCGCTAAGCTGGTAAATCCAGCATTTATCTAGAAAAACAAACAAACAAAACCTGTTCACTTGGGTGGGTTTTTCTCCACAGACCCTGTTATGACTGCAAGAGTATGAGATGTATCCTGTTTCTAGCCAAGCTCCCCTCTATTTGTCAAAACAAACAAAAAACATAGACGCTAATACATTAGATAAAAGAGGTACTGAAATAAAGCCAGCTATGTCATTTGATTCAGACTTATATAGGGGATTTCCCTAGGCCATTGATAATGTGACCCAAGGTCACAAGACTCTTAAGCAATTCTTATTTAGAAAATGAAAGCAACTGCAAAATGAAAGGAATGTAACCATAAGACAAAGAGGAGGGAGAGGGGAGAAGAAGGAAAGGTGGGAAGGAAGCAGGGAAAGAGGAAAGAAGAAAAGAAGGGAGGAAGGAAGGAAGGAAGGAAGGAAGGAAGGAAGGAAGGAAGGAAGGAAGGAAGGAAGGAAGGAAGGAAGGAAGGAAGGAAGGAAGGAGAAATATATTGTTGGGAGAAACAAGCTGAAAATAGACATTATATTTGGGTGTTCATGTTAAAGGATTTATCACTCAATAGTAGAAATATGAATGATTTGGGTCTCTTTTGTCTTTATCTTTTCTGTAATGAACATATTCTATTCATGAAATAAAAAAAAAAGAACAAGAAGATATTCACCAGAAGATAGAAAGTCAGACATCATTGAGATAGACTCTTACCCCTACATGTATGGACAGCAAGGGATGACCTTTCTCCCAGACTCAAAAGCTTCTAGTTCTTCTAATCAAACACTTCACTTCTAACATGCATTTGTTTTTGCTTTGAAAACAAAATACCTTCACACAAAACAAAATCATGAAGGGGGGGCGGGGAAATCAACAGACATCAAACCTACGTTTGAGAAAATTATAACTTGAGTCAAGAGATATATATTTACATGAACATAGTTTATCATATTTTCCTAATATGCTCATAAAAACAAAAATAATAATATATAATGTTGGCAAGGATGTAGTTAATTTGAGCACCTACTTTGGTCAAGATATTACAAATAGGTTTAGCCCTTCAGGAAAGCAAATAGGTCATATGAGCTACTCTATTCCATCTAACAATTCAATTTCAGCAACTATATCTTTAAACATAAGAGTTAACTGAGAAAGATTGGTGTCCCAAGATATATTCCTATTAGCAGAAAACGTAGTTCTGATATATCCATTCAGTACAATATTAAGTCACCATTTAAAACTATAGTTATGAAGACAAAAGGCTTATAACATAAACATTAGTGCAAAGTGTGATTACAATCACATCTATGATATGCATAAAATAGTCTGAAGGAGTATAATAAGAAATATATCAGCCTACTCATGTTGGATATTAAAAAGCATAGGAAATGAAAATAGTCTATCTGCACTTTATGTCACATTCTGGTTTTTATTTGTGCAGACAGTGCACTGTAATAGAATAGTCACAAAAATGGTATCCAAGAGTCCAGTCTCCATTCTACTGCCTGATAAAACTTAAGAAACTCCTGAGTTTTGAGTTCCTTGCCTATAATAATAATAATGGTAATATTGTCAAGGCGATCATGGCAGCAATTGAACATGGCTGATGGAAATGAACTTTACAATTTCAGGGGACAGGAGTCGGGGAGGTGGGGAAGGGAAGAATAGTAGGAGAGGAGGGGGTAACAATGCTCAAGAAGAAATGTGCTCATTGCCTTACTCATGTAACTGTAACCCTTCTGTACAGCATCTTTACAATAAAATAATTTAAAAAATATTTCTCAAACTAGCAGTGTCAGTAAAAGTCACTGTTATTACTATATATTACTATGAATTACTCAATTACTAAATTACTGTCAAGTTGTGAAGCATTGAGCCTGAGAATTGGAATTTGTATTTAAATATATCTTCAGATATTTCTGAATGAAGCAATGCAGGCTGGCAGGACATCAGGTGCTAAGATGCCAGGCTGGCTCTAAAAGTCACAGACAAGACTTTATCGGCCTGGTTCTACTTTCAAGGGCTTTCAGATTAGCAGTTTACACTGAGGGGCCAGCCACAGGTAGGGCCACTGGGAAGGGAGTCAGGGAGGCCTCCTCAGGGAGACCAGGGGAAGTGGAAAGGAGTCAGGCCTGCTTGGTTGAGGAGACATTTTATGGGAGTGAGAATAGGCTGCATGCTGGTTGGATCTTTTATCCTGGACTCATTGCTTCTCTCTAGGCCTCAGTCTCTTTATCTATAAATGATATTCATAAGCTGTATGTCTTCCAGACAATACTCTGGCCCCCTACTCCAAGCCTAGCAAAGTGTCTGGCACAAAGTCTATGTTCAGTGAATGGACTCTAATGAATGAAGTTGTATTTTAAGACATGTGGAAGGAATAGAAGAGTGTTCTTCCAGAGAGGAAAGACCCACCAGTTGTAGGCAGGAGTATCATGAAATAATTCTTAAAGAAGGTGGGGATCATCCAATTCCCTTTTTCCAAGAGATCCAGGCCATGTTTTCTCTGAGACTCTGACTGTTCTTTAGCAGAGAGTGTTTAATTATTTCTCTGTGAGGCTATACCCCAGCTGGATAGAGTTAATAAACCAGCCAGGTCTTTATCTTAACAAGGAGTTTTAGGATCAAATTCTCCTCCCATTAAAGGCCCCGAAATCTCCTTGACAGCAGTAAGAGATCTTCAGACAGCCTGAGAATGGAACTTAGTTTTTTAATGAATTCCTCCATACACACAAGCCTTTACATTTGGGACAATATATGTTATTAGAAGGAAATTTTTTTAAAAAAAGGAATTAGACAACAGGAAGGGAAAGAGGGAGGGGCATAGGGAAAAGAGGCCATGCACAACCAGATGACCTGCAAGTGTTGAAAATGTATGTGTCCATGTTGGGTGAACACTCAGAGCTAGAGACATGCCCTGCTGTATGACACCAATGAGGTGGCCAATTCTTTAGTTAACAAATAATACTTGTATATATCTATGGGGTACAAGTTGACATTTTGCCACAAGCACTGGAAAATGATTGAATCAGGCTATCACATAGGTGATAAGAACATTTTAGTATCTACTCTTCAATATATAGCACTATTCACAATAACCAAGATATGGATACAACTTAAGTGATCATACGCCAATGAACGGATGAAGAAAAAGCTCTGGGTTTGTATACTCTTCAGGCCTTAACATGGATAAATAAAAGCTAGGCCTAGTGGTTCATCCCTACAATCCCAGCCCAAGTGGTGGATGAGGCAGGAATATCATGAGTTTGAGGTTAGCGTGGGTTATATAACAAGATCCTGTCCTAAAATAATAATAGTAACAACAACAACAATATGATAATCAAGATAAAAATCCATAATTTGCAACAACACAGATGAATGTAGAACACATTACACTTTGTGTGAGCTCCAGATTCTGAAGACCCCCCCCCCCAAGAAGAATGCCTCTGGGGACAGCGTTGCGTCTATTCAAGGCACAGGCTGCACCAGAATGCGGGGTTGTGGGGGTGCCCTGGTGGTTGGTTACCAAGATCATGAGTCAAACCTGGCACAGAAATTGAAGCAGAAGCAACAGCACAGAGTTAGCTATACATAATTAATGGGAGCCAGCCTATGAAAAAGAGGTGACCCCAGAGTTTCCCTTTTACAACAGTGCAGGGATGCAGTTGGGCTTGGAGACCACAGGGGAGACACTTCGCATGTTTCTAGGACGTACCTTTTGTTACTAGGTGAGCTGCATGCACTAGCCTATGAACTAGAGTTTAAAAAACGATTGTCTGATTATAATAAGCTCTGGGGCCCAAGCAAACCAGTGGTATTTTTCATCATAGATAATTCAGTCCCTTGTCAGCTTAATGACCAAGGAAATAAGGTTTATGGCTTCCCCTTTGTCTTCCCTGAGGTCTGTTTGCCGGAGAAGAAGTCTAACAGCGCCAAGCAAGCTGGGCACTGGTCATACTGTGTCTGGACACACTAGAAACAAATGTGAGGGCTCTGGCTATCACGGTATGGGGACAGGGCGCTTTGAAAAAGACCTAGTGTCTGGTGTCAGGTCCAGCTGTCTCACAGCTTCCTTCGCCTCTTTTACCTCTGTGATCAAGGTGATGAGACCTAATATCACTGCTTCCTTGTCTCGGGCCTTCACTCAGACTCTGCAATTTAATTAGCTCATGGTTACATTCTTTTTGATCTTTATCTTTTTCTTTTCTTTTTTTATTTGTAAAGATAATTGTAAAGGGATTGCAGTTACATAAGTAAGGTAATGAGTACATTTCTTTTTGAACAGTGTTACCTGCTCCCTCATTTTCTTCTATCCCTCACCCTTGACTCTTTCCCACCCCGAAATTGTAAAGTTCATTTCCAACATAGTGTCTAGTGAGTATCACTGTTGCATTGTTTTACCCTTTGTCCCACAGTTTCTATTATTCCCCTTCCTTTGCCCAAATCAGATAAACTTATATACCAGGCAAAGGTTATAGAAATGAAAAACCGGCTGGGAAGTTGGCTCAGTGGTGGAGTGCTTGCCTTGCACGCATGAGGCCCTGGGTTCGATTCCTCAACACCACATAAGCAGAAAAAAGCCAAAAGTGGCGCTGTGGCTCAAGTAGTAGAGCGCTAGCCTTGAGCTGAAGAGCTGAGGGACAGCGCCCAGGCCCAGAGTTCAGGCCCCACGACAGGATCCAAAAAGTAAAAGAAAGAAAGAAAGAAATGAAAAACCGTGACAACTGGGAATAAACCAAAGGGGGTAGGGCAGGAAGAAAAGAAAGAAAAAAAAAGAAATAACTGCAAACAGTGTACTAGAAAAAACTTCCTTTTTCCATTTCTTGGAGTTCATGTTAATAAGCATCATTTTATATAGCCATATGCACACAGCTATTGAGCTTAATGAGCTATATGAGCTTTATAGCTATATGAGCTTTTTTCCTTATCTTTTTACTTTTCTTTCTTTTTTTTTGTGACAGTCCTGGGGTTTGAGATCAGGGCTTAGGTGCTATCCCTTAGCTTTGTTGCTCAAGGCTAGCATTCTACCACTTGAGCCACAGCTCTACCTTTGGCTTTTTGGTAGTTAATTGGAGATAAGAGTCTCACAGACTTTTCTGCCTGGGCTGGCTTCAAACTATGATCCTCAGATCTCAGTTTCCTGAGTAGCTAGGATTACAGACATGAGCCACCAGCACCCAGCAAGAAATCTGTATTCTAAATTAGGCCTGGTAGTACACACATATAATCCCAGTACATGCAATCTCAGAATTATGATGAGTTCCAGGCCAGCCTAGCTTACACAAATTCTGTCTCAAAACAAACAGGAAGGAAAAGAAGAGAAGAGGAGGGGAGGGGAGAGGATGGGAGGAGAGGGGAAAAGAATGGAAGAGAGGGGAGGAAAGGAGAGGAGAAGGGAAGAGAGAACAATCGAGGCCAAACAAGAAGCTTAGAGTCTTGGTCTTTGCGCATACAGAAATCAAGAAAATAATACAGCCACATAGACATTCACATATTTGAGTGTTTCTCTCATCCTAACAGAAATGGTCCTGGAAGAATATGGCCTAGGCTTGGGATGTAGCTTCTACCTTGCACAATTTTTCACTATCTAGTGTCTTAGTGAGTGAGGAGTAATCTACACTCACCAAAGTTGCAAATTACAGCCCTCTGCCGTTGCCTGCGCTGCCTCTCAGGCTTCCTTGACATGCCCCACCCCCACTCCCTGAGCCAAGCTCTGTTCTCTTGCCACTGCATTCCCATCCCAGGACCTTGGAACCAACTGCTCCCTTCGGGAATGTGCTTCCTTTGCGACTTACTAGCTATTTCCTTCTGTCCACTCAGGTGTCTCCAGCATCACCTTCTCAGAGAGCCTTCATCAAGCAGCCCTACCTGCCTGACACAAAAGCACCAAAATTCAAAACTATACCATCCCTGTGAGGATCAATGGGGAAACTGCTTTATAATCCACTTGCGTTCGGTAAAGCAAGATATACATGAATTATGCGGTCACAATAATTTGGAAAGCCAATGGGCCAATTGGTGACCTAAATTAATTGTGGGAGTTACTTGCTTCTGAATGGATTGGGGAAGTAGTGCATGGCTCCAAGAAGCTCCCAGTCAATGATGTAGGGCCCTGATGAAGGAGTAGGAAGTCTGGGAGAGGCTGGTGGAGGAGGGCTACAAGGAATGCTTTGGCTAACCCTTGCTAGAACCCTTTGTTTAAAACCAAGGACTTGGTGGTGAGTTGGGTGGGAGCACATGTAGGCTGTTCTCTGAAGAATGAGTTATTAATATTCTAATAGTTGTGGTTGTAACCCACAATTCCCTCCCACACACATAGGGTGGAGAGCAAGGGAAGGGAGTCTCCTTGTCTTGAATATTTATCCCAGATATTTGCACTCAGGCACAAATCCACATTCAGTGGGATTCTTTCTGCCCATGCCCTTTACATGTGTGTACAAGTTGGGGCTCAAAGTAGAGAAAGTTCCTGGCTGAGGAGAAGAAATGCTGCCTGAGTGGTTGAAATCATGGCTTCCCAGCTGTGCGATTTCAGCAACCCACAGAATCCCCCCCGAGCCTCAGTTGCCTTACCTGCAGAACAGTGATTTGACCTTAACCTTTTTTTTTTTCTTTTTTTGGTCGGTCATGGGGGTCTGAACTCTGGGCCTGGGCACTGTCCCTCAGCTCTTCAGCTCAAGGCTGGCACTCTACCACTTGAGCCACAGCGCCACTTTGGTGTTTTCTGTGTATGTGGTACCAAGGAATCAAACCCAGGGCCTCCTGCAGGCAAAGCAAGCACTCTACCACTAAGCCACCTTCCTAAGACCGCTGACTTTAACCTTTATAATTCTAAATGCTTCAAATGAGAGAAAGTGTGCTGAATGCAAGGACAACCTAAAAGCACTATAGGAGATTCAACAAACAATCCAGCCTAACAAAGCCTTGAAGATGCACAGAAAAATTATCTTTCCTCTAAGAGCTCTGTGGCACTATGTTATAAACAGTAGCAGCCTTGATTTTACAAAAACACACCCACTGAACTACCTTCAAATTAGAAACTTTCCTGAGATTTTTGGGACTGAAGTGATTTGCATGTATTTGGTTTACAAATAGCCAGGCACCATAACTCACCCTAGGTCTCTAGATGCCTAAAACAGGTGTGTCTTCATTGTTTTAACTTGACTCTTTACTTGTCCTTTGATTTGATAGATGGACTTTCTCCTGGCTACCCCTCCCCCCCCCTCACCATGCCTGAACTTCTTGGGAATTGAATTTGCTAAAGTCATGATTTTTCAGCCAGCAACTACCCTTTCTACAAAGTGCTAGGTGAGCACTAATAGTACTTTGCTATCAGTGTTTACTCATAACAGCTTAGTAAAGCAACATCCCTAGTAGGCGACTACAAGGTATATCCCCATTTGACATATAAGGCTACTGAGGCTCAAAGAGGTTAAATGACTGGGCTAGGGTCATATAGTACTGAAAACTGAGTTCTTTACTCCTCATTCCAAAGCCACTGCTTTGGGAAGGCAACAGTATCTTCTCTTGATCTACCATAGAAGTACCATAAAGGGTTATAGAATCCCTGCCTGCTCATCCTCCAGCTCACACAGCTTTCCATGATACCTACTCTATTTTCCCCTGAAGTCAGCTGCCCAAGAAAAGTTCACTGAAGCAGAATAGCAGGACTTTCCACTCGGCAGAAGGCTCCAAACTTGCCAAGTTCTCCACCAGCCTGGCTCTTGGGGGGTGAGCCTCACGTACTTCCATTGCATAAGTGTTATTCTAGCCAGTTCCTGGAATCAGAAATATGGCAAAGCATTCACCTGGTGGGGAGCCCTGGCCCAGAAGGGTGGTTGTTTGGTTAGCTGTATCTTCAGGGTCCTTTCCAGGAGACCAGCTTGTGAAAAGGTTTATCTAGCAACCAAGTCAAAATTGCTTTGCTTTGCTTATTCTTCAGCAATCAGAGTATCTTTGCCTTCCCTCTAATGTCTCTTATCCACCCTCATGATGTCTTTCCTGGTAAAGACTTCCCCATTTCTGGCTAAATTAAACCAAGACCTCTTTGCTGCTCTTTCTGCCTCCAAAAAGACCAGATCTGGGCCAAACTCCACACTGCAGCCAGGAAGATTTTTCAAAATGCCATTCCTGTGACAGGGCATTCCAAATGTCAAGATCTTTTCAGATCAAATCCATGTATGTGTCCGACTTTCCTATCTATGAAGAAGTTAGTGTCCTTCAAATTGCAGAGGGGCCTCTTTTTTTTTTTTGAGTTTCTAGGGCATAATCAGGAAATGATGGAAATTACAGGAGAAAATCTTCTACCTCATAATGAATGGAAATTACAGGAGAAAAATCTTCTACCTCATTCTCTATATGTTCATCTATTTGGACTTCAGTAATAGTCTTTCCAGTAGCTTATGGGGAATGAAATCACTGCCCTGCCATTTACTAGCTCAATGACATGTAGCAATAATTTATTAAGACTCCATGTTTTCACCTATTGTTGCTAGTTTTTGTTTTAAAAAAGAAATTATATATATACAGATATATAATGTTTCATATGCTGATTGATGCATTTAAGCACAGAAAAAAGATTGAAATTATTCAAATGACTCCTTGTACCAGTCTGTCTCTCCTGCAAAATTCAGTGCTTGAAGAGCACTCACTCTTCCTCTGTAATAGTCTCCATTTCATTGGGTGGCCAAAAAAATGGTTGTGGACAGGAACGATTGTAAAGGCTGGTTATATAGGCACCACTTGACCTCTAGCAAGAACAAAGCCAAGACTGTAGGAATGGCCGTGGGCTCAGATTCAGACTTGAGTCTTTGAGGCAAAGAAAATGCACTGGGGAAAGCCAGGCATGGTGCCATTCATCTTCCAAGAGGTTTTCAGAAAAGCATTTCTTTCACTTCTTTACTGAACTGGATATACCCTGAAATTCCACAGGCTCAGAAACTTTCTTTCCTTATCCCCAAGAGCTGATCCTCCTCTCCTATGCAATGTTACTAGTGTGCCACTGTACACTAAGATTAAGAAGCCCCCTTGAAATCTTCCTATGGGTCCAGCGAGTATATTCTCTTCCTATGAGCCACACAGTTTATGATGTCTCTTACTCTGAAGGTTTCTATGCAAGCTAGGGATCAGTACAAGAAGAGCTAGATGAACAAACTCTAATAATACTTAAATAATATAGCTTCATGTGATCCTTAGGATGCAGCATGAACGAAGGACCAGAACATCTCTCTGTGATCCTGCATTTTTCCTTCTTCAGATATGTTTACGATCTATAGTTGGATTATGCTCAGCTGATTCTCACAGACTTGGGAGCCATCCTGTCTCCTCCCTAATCCTCTTGTGCATATCCTAAAACTTTAGCTTGGAGAAGATTAACTTTTCTCCATATTTCCAAGCTCTCCCAGGAAGTTCTTTGCAATCCCATGTGCTGGTAGCAACAATTTTCCTTTTAAACAGCCTGGTATAATGGAATGAGCATAAAAATCCAGAAACTGGGGTTAAAAACAAGTTTAGGTACCATCTCTCAGATTATTCCTCATCTGTTTAATGGAGATGAAATGCTAGTGACTACTCCTCAGGGGTAGTGACAAGGGTCAAACCAGGTTAAGAATGTTATCTACCCTGTATAACATGTTAGTCATTATTTTTTGTTTTTCTTACAGAAGGACTGGGAACCAGAAAGGCACAACTTGACTTTCATTAAGGCAGCTTGGGATTGACGCAAATAGCAAAAACATCCTTCAAATAGGAGGCAGGATTTAACACAGACGCTATCCAGGCTATCCACGTCACTTTTGTATCTGAAATTCTCGACAGAGACTCCACTACAGGGTATGTCTGAGGGACTGTCCAACTGGAAGAATTTCCTAAAGAACTGTCTGGGAAGAAGATCAATCTTCTTCTTATTTTTTTGTCCCATTTTGCATCTAACTGGAAGCCCTGGTGACAAGAAAGCCAAGAACTGGGTGGAGACCCATCCCAAAGTTTGTTAGGATTTATGGATACCAGGTCACGGAGGCTGGACAGATGCCATTGTCAAGTAGTAGCAAACACAAGATTCCTTATTAATGAGAGTTAACCAGCCCACCCCTTGTTTCATATGAATAACATGAAGAATATTTACCAAATAGATCTACCTGCTGGAGGTTCTTCCATCCAATGATGAGCTTAAATATGGCCTAAAGAACCAAGGGATCCTTGCAAAATATCCACTGCCATTAATTACCAAATTGTATGTTATTGAAACCAAAGCAGATATAGTCTTTTAGCTTTTTCATTCTATTGCCAGCCTTGACTGTCTAGCCTCACACTTTCTAACTTTTGCATTTTGCTTCCACAAACCATCTCTGACTGTTACCATGCTTAGACTCTTCTATCTTTTCTCAGATTGTTACCTGCCAACACTTCATGAAAAAAAGAAGACCCAGGGATTTGACTATAAATGCATAGCAAGTGTCATGGTATGCAGGACAACTGTAGTGTTGGGTAGATTAATGAAAGCATGAGTAAATTAATAAATAGAATCATGTACTTTTGATTTCCTTGTTTTTTATGGATTGGTTGTACTTTTTCAAGTTATTATCTCTTTATGGTTGTATGAAAGAGTTGCCATTTAACAAAGGAAATTACAAATACTATGCATCTTGATCAACGTCACCCCTTTCAACGTTCTCACTCATCCCTTCCAAATCACCCCTCCCTTGCTCTTCTTAATTTTGTAGTATACACATTGAACTCTTGGCTGTATTATCTTCCCCTTCTGATTTCCTTGTTTTATTGTTACCACCTAGTAGAAAAACAGATCAGCAAAACCAGACAAGTCAAAATGAATTTCAGATATATTAGGTGTAAATCCCAGACATCCAGTGACTACCGAGAAGAACTGGGTCCCAGGACTAAGATCTAGGTAAATGAGCTAGCAACAGTCAGTGTTTTGAAATTTCAGGTTGTGCCTAAATAACTGGGTCAAGGTGTTTCTCCTATGTCAAAACAAGGTTTACAGAGGTAAAAATGTAACATAATTTTTCAAATACCCAGAGATATGTTCTTTCATATAACTGTGATATTACATATAAAACTATATATTATATTATATGTTTTATATATATATATATATATATATACATACATACATATACATGAAATCCTCCATGTCACCCCCAGAGAAGGCTGAAGTCTTCAGCAGGTGACATGACACCCACAATCACATCATTAGTTTATGAATGCTGGGTTCAAATCCAGGTCCATCATTGCCCATTCTATCCACTATTAGATATAGCTAAGGCAATCATAATCAGAGATATCTGGGCTTGGAGCTGGTGGCTCATGCCTGTAATCCTAGCTACTCAGGAAGCTGAGATCTGAGAATCATGGTTCTAAGCCAGTCCAGGTAGGAAAGTCCATAGACTCTACAATTAACCACCAGAAAACCAGAAGTAGAGTTATGTTTCAAAGTGGTAGAGTGCTAGCCTTGAGCAGAAAAGCTCAGGGAAAGTGCCCAGGCCCTGAGTTTAAGCTCCACAACTGATCAAATAAAATACTAACACCACCGCCACCACCAACAAAAACCCTCGAGGTATCAAAGATTTCTCAAAACACATATTTTTAGGCCTCATCTTTATTTAGTAATTCCAGGATGGGGATGCAATTTGTATTTCTAACAAGTTCCTCCAGGAAGATAGTTAGGCCAGTCCAGGCATCACAATCTGAGAACCATTAAACTTCAGTGTCAGAAAGGAATATTAACTAGAAATAATTTGAGCAAAACATACATAGCACTTCATGCTAATAATGTAAGAGCATGTCCTGAAACTTGAACAAAGAAACAGAATTGAGTCCCCAGTAGAGTCTTGAATGAGAGGCAGGTCTCTAACTGCATTCTGCAATCTTTGCTTCTCTCTAGAATTTGTTTCATTCTTCCCTTTCTACCTAAACTTGACTAAAGCAAAACCACATCTCTCTTATTGTTTCAGTTCCAAATTCCTGGAGGTTGCCATGAGTGGGGGGGGCACACCTCTATTCTTACCATCTGTAGGTCAGAATAGTGGTTTGGATGGCATTGCCCAGTAGTGAGCAAGAGCCTAGTCACTGGAACGTACAGGCTGACAAGGAAGGGTAGCTGGGAGAAAAAGAAATTGGGAAGTGAACCCCATAACTGAGCACTGAGTCTGGTGTGCATGAGATATGCCTACAGATGAATTGAAAGCAAGAATGTTCTATTGGGCCAGCAGACTGACCAGAATGCATGTGGACAACTGCTGAGAAACCATTCTGATCATAGTGCTGATGGCCTTCAGAAATAATATTTTTCCCCCTTGAACTAAAGGAGACAGTAAACAGCAAACCCATCTGGCTTGCAAATTCTCTTAACAAGCCTACGCAGGGATAAATAGAGCCAGTCTGTTTTCTTAGAAGGAAAACAATGCAATGTGGAATTTCAGCCCAGTGCAGCTGGCCAACCTAGGTCAGGGAAAAGGCACAGATTACATTCATTAATATTTTGCAAACCCTCCCCATCTCCACCCACCTTCTTGTCAATCTTCACTTCACCATGTAAGGATAAAGCCCATGATGGCTAAAGAAGGGTTCGTGCTGAATTTGAGGCAGATAGGGTCAGATGTTCTGTGTGAACACCCTCAATGGGCACCACCCAAAGCTCAGTTCTGCATTTCCAAGAAGAAAATTTTTCCACTGGATGCTACTGCTCAACTATGGTCCTTTTTCTGAGCTTATCTTAGAATAATGGCTAGGTAGCCCCCTTGAGTCACAGAGTTGTTTGCTTGGAGTAGCAGGAGTCTAGAGGAAAGAAATGCTGCTGATAGGTGTGGTAGAAGGACCACAATAAAAACTCTGTATTTAACAACTAACTACCTTAGTAAATCAGTGAAACTCTATGGCCTTCCATTTCTTCCACTCAAATTGAAAAGCATAATCAACACTCCCCACACTGAACCATGAGGTTGCCTTGAATAATAAATAAGATCATCCAAGAATATCATTCATGAGATTTAGCTCCTGATCAGGGCAAGACCACTACTGGTACATGTGGTATCTTTATTTGGATCAGGGAAAGGTGCCTCTTCCTGTGTGTCTGGGTACTTAGCTGCCAAGGACAGGTTGTATTACCTCATCCTTGCTAGGCACCTTACCTAGTTTTAAAAGATAAACTAAGATACATAAATATTTCAAAGAGTTTGTCTGGCAAATAACAATTCACAGATAGGGCAATTTTGAATCCCAGACTCTTTGTGGGGCTCTACCAAAGGAGAGGAATGCAAGAATTTTATAGGATGAATGTGGAGGCAAAACTAAGAAAGCTTTTTCATCAAAGTTTGAACAATTGCCTATTTAAACTATCCCAGTGGGAAATTTAGACAACATGACTATTGCCCAACCCGTTTCCTATGATTGACTCACCTTAAGATTAATTTTCTTCTGAATTCTGAGTTTGGTTTTGCTTTGTTTAGATAGGAACCCAGAGCCAACTAATGTAATGACTTCCCACTGAAACATATGAACCATAAGGGACATTACAGTCTTCATAGTGACTTCTTTAGTCATGGTACCACCTTTAAGATAAGGGCTTCTGAATATAGCTTCCTAGTGGAATGCTAGCCTAACATACCTGAGGCTCTGGGTTTAACCCTCAGCACTACAAATCAAACAAAACAAAACAATAAGAAAGATGAATCTGACCCTGAGCAACAAGAACCAGGATATAAGGACACACACACCTCCATGTTCATTGCAGCGCTGTTCATAATAGCTAAGACATGGAGACAACCGAGATGCCCCACTACAGATAAATGGGTCCAAAATATGGTACCTATAGATAATGGAATATTATGCAGCTATTAGAAAGGACAAAATAATGGCACTCACAAGGAAATAGATGGAACTAGAAAAAATCATGTTGAGTGAGGTAAGCCAAGAGCAAGAGACAAACGGCACATGGTCTCCCTGATATGTGGGTGTTAAATCCAAAATGCAAGGAGATACGACAAAGTAAACAGGACTCGAGTTACAAAGGACCTCCATTCATCTGGTCAAATCATTTCTAAATGACCCCATGTTGTTGACCACATATATATGCACACATCTGAGGGGAAGCTAGGAGGAAGACACAGAATCAGAGGGAAACAGGGGAAAACATACAACAGAGGGGCCCATCAGCTGCATTGGACATTGATGAAAATGAACTAAGAAACTCAAGGGCAGTGATAGGAGGGAGGGAATGAGAGGGAAAGAGGGAACAGCTACACTAAGCAAAAGGAGAGAAAAGTACATACCACCCGATGTAGAAGAAATAATTATATTGCCAAGCTCATAGAATTCGTAAATTTTGAAGACCATGATAATGACAATTTGCCTCATGAAGGTTAAAATATGTTTGTGACTTTAAGTATCACTATCTCACAATACTGTGAAATGTATGTAATCGCTTCATCACAATAAAAATTATTCAAAAATGAGTCATTAAGATGGGTATGGGATGGAAAACTGGGACAGAGTGAGGAAAGGGATGACATTGTCCAAAAAGAAATGTACTCTTTAGCTAACTTATGTAACTAACCCTTCCGCACATCACCTTTAAAATAATAATAAAAAGATTTAAACATGCAAAATAATAAAGAAAGAAAGATGAGTCTGCCCAAATATAGAGGTTTCAATATAGAACATAGTTTGAATCAACCTTGGTGATGGCAAGAAGCCAAGGGAGCAGTCAAAGCCGCAAAACCACTACCATCCTAATCCAGGTGACAACAATTGACCAAAACAAATTCTCCCATCCAGAAACCCACCGTGCTGTCAGGGGAGAAATACAAAGGAGAGTCATAAAGATGCTCACAGTAAACCACTTAGATGGCAACTTGCAATATCAAGAAAGAAACACAGTCTTTTCTAAGTTTCAAGAGAGCCTGTTTTAATGTACACAATTTCATCAACTCCCATGCAGCGTCTCCTTCCTGAGTCTTAACTCTATTAGGCTCACATATTCAGTTACTTCTCTCCTTATGCCTATATCCATCCATAGATATGGATGGGAGGTTTGAAGTTAAACAGCAACGAAAAGCTATGTGTTTCCAGCCACTATAGGCTACTAACTCCAGTGGTTTGAATCTACTTATCTAGGGTTTTTTGTTTGTTTTTCATTTTGTTTATGTTTTTTACTGAACATGTACTTTTCTTGCATGACTTTTCTGCTTCTTTGTCTAAAACACTCTAAGTCTTACATTCTTATTTATTAAATTAAAATATTATAGTAAATATTATTATATTTAAATATATTATTGTTTAAAATATTATACTACAATATGATTACATTTTAGTCCAATGCTCTTTATACTTCCCCTAATCCACCATGCCTGAAGTTCATACATGGTACCATGTAAAAGGAGCTCAGCATGCAACCTTGCCTGTAGTCTTCCGTTTCTCCTTATCCGCTTCCTCACACGTCATTCAACCTTGCTCTGGATCCTACCAGATTCTTACTCAATCATTCTTTGCACCTTCACCTTCCCAAATGAATCTTTACTCCTTCCCCTCAATTATGTATACTGAAATCACTTTCCAGCTAACCTCTGGCTCTCTCCTCCCAGCCAGAGACTCTTTTAGTAAGTAGTTTAGCTCTACCCTTGAGGCCTTACACATTTATCAATCTCTTCATCCCTAAGTTATATGCCCAGGAAGCCACCCATGAACAAAAAGAGACTGAGAAGAGGTGAAGGGAAAATCTCAGTAAAACCTGGAAGCAGCCAGGTTTTACATCATGAGAGGAGAACTCACGCCCAGCCTACTTGATACCACAGGTCTCCTTAATTAGAGCCTGAATTCTACTCTAGGAGCAGACTCCACAGGAGACCTCAGTGGATACCAAGAAAGGATCTTAGGAGCTCAAGACAGAAGTAAATGTATATCATACACCGTTCAAGGACAACTCACACTAAGAACTCATTAAAGTTGATTGCCAGTTATGCCCCTTAAGTTATGTGGCCTTTATCAGTTTCTCTCTTGCATTACTTTGTAAATTCCTGAATGTTTCCTATATTTGGGGGGATTTTCTCTGCTTCTATATCTGTTCAAAGAGCTTACATATCCATGTCCTGCTGAAAACCCACTACTGCTTTCCAGCCCTAAAGGATGAAACACCAACTCTGTGGTTGGAACACAGACCACAACTCCCCAGGAAGCAAGCACACCTCGGCCTGTATGTCTTCTGCAGTTAGGCCATTGTATCCAGAAACTATGGGTGAAGATCACTCCCAGCACCCAAGCCTTCTCTACGCCTTTGTCCCACTTCGTAGTCCTACTCCATCTGAGATTCACCTCTTCCCTTCTACTTGGCTCCTTGGCTACCCTCACCTATCTAGCTGAGAGAGGAAATAGAGGCTGTTACTTTGTTGACTAACTTAGCAAATATTTTGTATCTCAGTACAGAGAATTACTGCAACTGGATCAAGAAGGAAGAAGATGGATTTACTGAATAAATAGGTTATGTTTGGCTATCCAAAAGTAAAATATCTTTTTAAATTCATTTCTCATTGAGGGGACACGGAGTCGGGAATATTCACATGCTGTTGGCAAGAATTAAAATTGTTCAAGTTTCTTGAAAGAGGCAGTTTTACAATCTACTATATTAAGATGTCTTTAAAACCAAGATGTACTTTCAATCATCATTCCCAACTTCTAGAAATTTATCCTAAGGAAGTGAGATACGCACAAGGATTAGGCTATATGGAAGTTTATTGTAACATTTTTTATATGAGTAGAAAACTAGATATAAGCTAAATATTTAACAACAAGGGATTGGTTAAATAAATAGTAAATTCATATAAAGAAATTCCATGCAGCTTTTTAACGGTTTGGATATATATTTGTAGACTCAAGAAGATGTTTGCGGGGGGCTGGGAAGGTGGCTCAGTGGTAGAGTGCTTGCCTTGCATGTATGAAGCCCTGGGTTTGATTCCTCAGCACTACATAAGCAGAAAAAGCTGGAAGTGGCCCTTTCGCTTGAGTGGTAGAGCATTAGCCTTGAGCTGAAGAACTGAGGGACAGTGCCCAGGCCCAGAGTTCAGGCCCCACGACTGCCAAAAAAAAAAAAGTTGTTTGTGATATATGGTTGAACAGAAAAACTATTAGAAATAATCATATAGAAAAAAGTCTGAAAAGATATACAAAGATGATCATAGTTACTACAGTGACTGATAGAACTTATGGGTAATTTTCATATTTCATGTCTCAGCATTTTTCTCATTTGGGACAGTAAGTATATATTATTTGTATAATAAAAAAGAGAGACTTTGCTTTTTCAAATAATAGAGATTTGACATTTGCACAGACTTAAGCTCAAATATCAGCTTCCTTTGACTAGCAAAGGGAGATGTTCTATACACATCTCAGCCTCAGCTTCCTCATATGCAAAATGTAAAATACAGCACTTTTCCACAAGGAGGAAAGAAAATAAAGGGCCTGGCCCAAAACACATATCAAATAACATTTTTAAACTTTCTTTCCTATATATCAAAATATCTCAAAATAAGAATTTACAGAGACGAGATGATCAAAATACACTCCCAGTCATGTAAAATGTAGCTATGAAAAATTAGTAGAGACTCAGTCTAGCACTTCAGCCTTAACTTTTCTAAGTCTTATTCTCACACAGCCCAGCCATAGACAGTGATATCCATTATTAGCCAAGATAGAATCAGGCATAGTACGTTACCCAGCCCCAACAGCAGGTGGGGCTGTTCTACACCCTGAGTCCACACAGCCTGGCATACCTACTCACTGGGTCCCAGACTTCTCATGGTAAGCCTACAGGAAATATGAGACTTCCTCTCTCATCCCTTCCTACGCCTATCTCAGTCTAGTTCCTGTTAGCAGCACCTTGTCCCTCCTAGTCTTATTTTTGGCTATGTGAAAATTGAATCTCCTGGTTCATAACTGTAGTAGGAATGCATCTGGCTCTACCCTGCCTTCTTCCAGTTTCTTGTTCATTCATCCATAGAACTTTATGACTGCCTAAAGCTATTCTAAGCATTATGCTAAGATCCAGAGATCAATCATAGACCGTGCTCTGAGAAGCTTCATAGATGGGGAAATGAGGACAGCATCATGTTTTGCTGCTATATGACAATAACTACAATCACGTAATTCTGATACGGCACTTGTTAGTTGCCAGGAAGTGCTTTGAATATGTTAATCCACAGTCAGTCCTCACAATCTTTACAAATAGATTTATAATAACCTCTGTTTTATTTTTTATAACCTCTGTTTTATAAGCAAAGGTAGAAAACCACAGAAATGTCTTAAGTAACTTGTCCAAGATCCTGTCTTTGGTTAATGTCAGAAAGAAGACTTGAAATGCTCAGTTTGGTTTCTTCACAATCTTAAAACAACTACAGATTCTTAAAGAGCTTTTGTTCATGTGGATCACGTTTAGTGATATTACAGATTAGTATTTAGAAGTTTTGTACATATTTATTAGTTTTTAATAGCAATAATAACTCCTTTCATCTAAGTAACAAGAGAAGTAGGAGCCAGAGCCCCTACATCTTCAAGGGAACATCTCCAATGACCTAAAATCCTCCCGCTATGTCCTGCCTCTCTTTAAAGTTTTTTGGGGCTGAGCACCACATGTTTAGCACATAAACCATTGTGGGATACTTGAGATCAAACTATAGCACCTTTCTGCCTTTCCCTACAGGAGGACACAGCATTCCAGGTGAGAAAAGTGTCCTTTCTGTTACTTTTGAGAGAATTGTTTTTCTGAAGGGTTCTGCTTTGACCAAGTAGCTTGGCCCTTGCTAATTGCATCCTAGCTCCATACATCCTTTTCCTGAGCACTGTAATTGAGGCAACCTCTTAGACACTCCTTGAGCTTTAGTTGCATACTGTTAATTAATCATTTTGCAGATTGTGAACCTGAGCTCAGCCAATGTGAGCAGAGGGGCAGAGTCTGCTAGATTAGGGATTAAAAAGGGAGCAGGCTGTCTGCTCAGTGTGCCAGATGTTTTGGCTGATGGCCCATCTTTCTGAAGAAGTAAATTTTTGACTTGCCAAGTTCCTTTCAAGTTAGTACCCCTGTTCTTACGTGCTACCCCAATCCTGAGCTGTTTCTAACACATCTTGAAATGCAGAGAGCAGCACTCACCAGATACAGAATTTGCTGATGACTTAACTTTGATTTCTTGACCTCTAGAACTTTGACAAATTTATTTCTATTATTTTAAAATTTCTGCATCTGTGTCATTTAATTATAGCAGCAGAAATATACTAAAGCTTCATCTTACAGTAAAGATATCTTTTTCAAAATTCTGTTTCCATTTGAACACTTAGGTTTTATTATTGGCAGGAAATTCTGCCACTTGTCCTTTACATGGAAACTCCAATGGCCTCTCTCTTCCTCTCTCTTCCTCTCTTTCTCTCTCCCTCTCTCTCTCTAGTAGTCTTCCACCTACCAGAGCTGAATAATCATGTGTCTAAATCACTCTTTCCATGTTTTTTTAAGGTTCAACTTCCAACTTGGACCATTGCTCTCAGACTTGTCCTAACGGCTATTGTGGTACTTGATGAGACAACAGCAGCAGTTAAAACATATCTCCCATTTCCTCACACAAATCATTGAAAAGGTGTAATCATTTTTATTATCTTTAATGCTTCATTAAAGGCCTTCTTAAGTAAAACCAACTTTTGTGTTCATTGTGCACCTGTGGTGGTAAATAAGACAATGACAACCACAGTTCAATACTAAGTTGACTCAAATTAAAACACTAATAGCTTTAGCCGGCATTGATTTTACACCCTCAATTCAGACATCAACCCAGTGAAAGGGTGAATAACATTTTAGTAACAACAAAAAATTACTCTGATCATATGTGTGAGAACCCCCAAAAGCCAAGCTGTGAGACCTGAAAGCATTGGGAGGCTGGGATGCCTCCTCCCAAGAACTCTCAGAATGCTGAGAGTTTTTCAAAATGGTCAATTGGTTCTGGCTTGATGGGAATTCAGATTTCTATACTGGGTGTAGGCTAATTCCACACACCAAACTTTCTGGGAACTTGGGGATAGACAACAGTGTTATTTACTGTTTACACCTGCTTCTTAAGATAAAGGAGTTATCTATCACGTGAGTGGGAATATACCACATGATTGGTGTTTGTGATTTCAAGGAAATTGTGATTTCACTCTCTGCATGCATGCCCCTGTACCCAATTTAAAATGGACCCAGGATACCTGGAGCTGGCAGAATACTTCAGGACCCCTGGGCTGGTGTCCGTTATTCTCTTGTCTCCAGTCGCCATGAGTTGTGACACATATAGATCCTTGGAAGTCATTCCGTTTCCACCAAGGTCCTCAGAACTCATTCAGAAGCAATATTATCTAGGCTGAGTCTCCAGCTATAAGAGCATCCTTCCTGACCAAAGTTAAGATGAAAGTCCAGCTCTACATGCAGACCATAAGATGAGCTGCTTGACCTTGGCTAGCCCCTAATAACCCCCTGAGTTACAGGCTCTGGTTTATTGGACAATAACAACCCCAGCCCCCAAACCAGACCTAGTAAGGACTAGACATAAACCTCATGTCAACCATCCCCATAGACACTGACTGGACTTCTGAGAAAAAAGAAAAAAAGGAAGGAGAGTTTGCATCTGGAACCCTGCTGCATGCCAAGCATGGCACTCTCCAGTTCAGTTCTCTTGTCTGCTTTACCAAAGGAGGCAGGGAGGCAGGACATGCAATCTGATTGCTTGCACTGACTCCAGCCAGTCCCACAGTCCTTTCCTGCACTCTATCTGGACTTCCTCCCCTCTGTGTCCACTGGCTGGTAAAGTTCCAGCATACCTCACGACCAAAATTTCCTGAAATGAGAAAATTCCCAGCACTGGTGGTTTTAATCATCCAGTATCTGGATTGATAATAGTCACAAAATCACTCAGATGTTGGAAACTATGAGACACATCAGTCCCCGAAATAGATCAATGATAAAATCTGAATTAGGTTTGCTTTGCTTCTGCCATTGTCTATAGTGCTGAAGAATAGGACATGTGGACTTTCCTGGGGGGAATATTACCAGCCACGCCACAGGTCCCTCATCTCTGTCTATTACACATGAGAATCGACAGCTTCCAGTCCCTGCCTCTTCCCTGGAAGAGTCGGAGCCATTCAAGCAAGTCACAAATAACTAGCCAGGATGTGACCCAGATGAGAATCACATCCTAACTAAAATTAACCCAATGCTGAAGTAAATAAAACATTAGGAATATTTTGGGAGAACAACTCCTCAGAAATTAAAAAAACAAAACAAACAGTAAAAAGATACTATTGTCCACAGCCTCTCTCTGTTTCTGGCCCATCTTGTCAAGTAGTAGCTTAGTTAGTATCTCACATGTATAAAAGAAAACATGACCCATGTATATGAAAATTACACCATTTCTTGTGAAGAAAGAGGGTCCTATAAGCACTGGTTTGAGATAGGGCAGAGAGCTTGAAGAATCAAGGTAGTGATGATTAAAGCCAGGCTGGAAAGAACTTGTGATTTCTACTGTGAATCTGGAGTACAGCTAAGGGAGAACATCCACTGAATACATCCACAGGCTCACTGGCTTGGCTCCATGGGGGAAGAGGTACCCACACCTAGTCTTTACGCTCTCACGGGATAAGAGAAGGAAGACTTGACATAAAGGAGCTGGATGTGTGGCTCAATGGTAGTGTATGTGTGTGCGTAGCATGTGCAAAACAATATGTTTGCACTAAGGTATGCAACTACAACAACAGTAGAAATAGGGTAAAGTGAAATGGAAGTCATCAACTAAGCATTTTTCTGTCTTATGAAGCCTAGCCATCAAACAGATTCTATCATTTGGCCCATTGTGATTTTGCTTTTGTCATTCATTTACCCAATATTTAATAAGCATATTATCCCCAGATAAACACTAAGAATTCCACAATGAAATAGAACTCGGACTGTGCCCTCAGCAGCAGCCAGGCCAGTGGGGCAAGTGAATTTGCAAAGAGGTATGGGTAAGAGGGTAATGAGCAGGAAATGGAGGTGCGGATCAACTGATAGATTGCCAGCCTTGAACAAAAATGGTGAGGGTGAAAGGTCCTGAGTTCAAGCTCTACTAGAAGAAAGAAAAAGAAGAGAAAGAAAGAAAGAAAGAAAGAAAGAAAGAAAGAAACAAAGAAACAAAGAAACAAAGAAAGAAAGAAAGGGAGGGAAAGAGGGAGGGAGGGAGGGAGGGAAAGAGGGAGGAAGAAGTGCTAGGTATTCTGATGAGGAAGGAGACTTCCTCATGACAGCTACAATTGACTTTGTCAGAATCCCTGAGAGGGTGGTGGTTGAGGATTTTTTTTAAGGCTCACATTTTATTTTAAAAAATAATTTATTGTTGTTCTTAATGTGTTGTCCAAGGGCATATCACTTCATAAGCCAGGTGATGGGTACGTTTCTTTTCATGGACAGTATCACTCCTTTTACTTTCCCCCAGTTTCTTCCTTCCATCACTGTCCACCAGTTATCCACATAGTGGATACTGAATACCATGATTGCATCTGTTTACTCTTCCTCCCTCTCTTTCTGTACCCCTCTTTACCACCCCCAAAACAAAAAAATACCAAAGCAAAGTCAAATACCACCATCACCACCACCACCAACAACAACAATAACAACAGCAGCAGACAAAAACATGTTTCCATGACTTGGAGTTTGTTTCAATAAATAGTATTTAAAATGCTCAGAGAATTTACATCTTTGTGTTCCTTCCCTAAGGGTATCCTCCTTTAATCTGGCTGTGTGTGAATGCCTAGAGTTCTGTATAGGTTATCATGTCCAGTTACACTTTAGATCTAGCTTCCACATTTGATAGAAAATGTGTCTTTTGTCACCCTTAGTTTGGCTTACCTCACTTAGCATGACTTGTTCTATGTTCATCCATGTCCCTGTAAATGACATAATTTTATTCTTCCTAATAAATAAGCAAAAGTTCATTGTGTGTATATATATATGTATGTATATATATATATATATATATATATATATATATATACACCACATTTTATAAATTCACTCATCTGGGCATCTGGGCTGTTTCCATAACTTGGCTTTAACAATTTTATCAACACATATTAGCTGTACAAGGGGGTGACATTCATTGTGATATGTTTATTCATGTATACAATGTGCCATAATCAGATTTGCTATCTTCATCTCAGTGAGTTTTGATAAATGGAGATAGATATTGGTTATAATCCAAACAATGCCAATCTACAACTTTCTTCTCATTATCTCTGATCATCACCTTGCTTAAATTATTCAGAACTCATAACATTTTATGCTCTTAAGTTAAATATAATTCTCAATAACTTGCTACATTTGACTTTGAAAAGCAGCATGGTTCCATGGTGGAAAAAAAATCTAGTCACTACTATCTTAGGTTTGAAGACAGACAGCACCAAACTCTGTCACTACCACTACTGGCTGTGGACAAGCTACTAAACATCTTGCTCTACCCCTACTTCACAAGGATGTTATGAGATAAAATAATGAATTAATCCCCGCACATGGCTCAGAATATTCTCTTTTTCTGTGTGCTCAAGTAGCACACCCCTAGTATCCCTGGACTCCATACATGCATATTTCATGGCAACTACATAGCCTTTACCAGGCTTCTCTCCCCTATATGATAGGTCAGGCTCTGCTCTTTAATCTGTTCCCTTCAGACTATTCCTCATACAAATGTCTCAAAATGAGTATATGCCATGCCTTTCCCCTCCATGGCCCCTTATCCTCCTAGAAATTGAAGTGATTTATAGGGTCTTCACTCAGCTCTAAGCCTGCTTGGGCTCCTCTACTGCCTGATCACTCCATTCCATGTTTGCCTCTAGGACTTTGTAGGCACTTCCTTCTGCCTGGAACACCACATCCCTCTGTCTTTTCACTGAAAGCTACTGGTTTCTCCTCCCAATGCTTCTTGGTAGAGGCTCTAAGCTTCTAACCTTCTTCCAGGAAGCTGTCCATGATTTTCTCCCTTCCTCCCCAAGCAAGACGGGATTCCATGCCTTCTACTTTCATTTCCTTCCACAGAACACACCATCTGCTTCTCTGTATCCATTACTCTTTTTTCCTTTCTTTTTTTTATTTTTGGAAGTGTTGTTATAGTTTTTATTTCATGTCTGGCCTGTTTTGAATGATGACCCATCTGTTAGCTAATGAGTGACAGAGATGAGATTAAAACCCAGGTTTTAAAACCCCAGCCTCATCGATTCCTATCACCCCAGTATAGAAACCTAACTGAAAAACTGAGAAAGTACAAGATCCACTCCCATAGCAATCCCTTCCCCCATCCATCCCACCAAAGTTCTGGAACTCCTCTGATAACGGATTCACTTTGAACCAGGAAAAATAATCCTATGTCCTCTTCCAAGCTGAGTGTTATGTATACTGTACACAAGCACAGCTCTCGGAGAAAAACTCAAGGCACTAATTTTGGTGAAATCCTTTTGGAGTGGCAACGATAAGTGTGGGGTTTCCCTGGGGCTCTGGACTTGGGAAGGAAGGGGGAAGAAAATCCATGCTGCACTCGGTTCAGGAAAGCATTCCTGCACAATTGAGCAAGTGAGTTGTTCGTTCGTTTTTGTTGTTGTTTCTCATCTGAGTGTATTAAGTTAACCCTTGTTCTTTTGTCAATATTTGTGGACTAGAAAACATGACAAACTGTCCCCAAAGTGGAGACATCGACTGATGGGACCAAGGACAGAAATCCCTGGGGACAAGGTTAAAAAAAAAAAAGAGGTTTCATAACTGGCTGATAGGAATTGGTCTTCGTAGCTTTGCATGAAGTTCACGGAAGATGTTGGGCAGATGGGAGGGGAGGTGGTCAGCTGGTGCTCAGGCTTGCATTTTGAGGTTGTGGGGGTGATGTTCTGGCTCTCTGACATCCCAGAATTTGAGTAGGAATGTTCAGCCCATGTACCTGCTGGCAGCCAACTTGTGACCTTAAGAAAAGCCACAGTAAGAAAGGTGCCTGGCTTCCACCATCCCAGGTGGAAGAAGGTGCCAAGAGCATCAAAGAGACTCAGGGTGGGAGCCTCGCTGCGCCACATCTGAAGCCTCCCTACCTTTCAACCTCATGCTTACAGGGAGCCAATAAACCCACTTTACTACATAAGCCCACATGGGTTAGTTTTGCTGTAACTTGTCACAGAAGGTCTCTGGGTGATTCAAATGCCTGCCAGCGCCCTTGGATTTGCATCTGGACATCCTACCTTTGTATTAAAGACCACTAAACTCTAAGATCAATAAGTAATAGAGTCAGGTTTACATTTTCATTGGCCAGCTAATGCCTGCTTGACCCAGTCTAGCATACAGCAAGCACTCCCCCACATGCACTTTTTTTTTTTGGTAATGAGTGAACCATTTCTCTTCAGTATGCTATCTGCCTCCAAAAGCAAAGGAGTGGGGGGTAGAGAGACCTTAGGGATCCATTGCCCCTCCTACCCTGTACATGGCTGTACTTTGGTAAGCATCAGTTTCGTGCAGCCTCTCTTTGTGAAGATCAATGTGGAATTGGGGTCAGCCGGTATGAACATGAGGTTGTCCTGCAATCAGCTGAGTATCTGACCCTTAGGCTCTCGTTAGAGCAGAAGCCAGTGAGGCCTAAAGGAGTCGAGTTGGGCAAGCAAAGGCAGGAGCTGGAACTCTCACAGGTGGGGAGGGCCTTAGAGTCATCGTGTTTTAGGCCATAATGAATGTGACTCCAGTGGGATGAATAGTAGGAAGGACGAAAGATCTAGGTGTGAGTTAAAAGAGCTCTGTTTTATCGGTTAGGGGGTTAAGGACCATTCATACATGATCTTTGCATGGGCCTCCAGCTCTGTCATCTAGCCCAATCCTTCTTCCCATAACCACTTTTGGCCACAGTACATGGTTATTTCCTCCACTGTCCTCATCATAATGTAAAGGGACCTCCAGTGCCTGTGCTTCCTTGTTTGTTATCTGAATGTTAACCACTCCACTCCTTGTTGCATCCCAAGCAATCTCTTCCAGACATCACCTAAGTATTTAACAAGCTTTTGTGGATAGAATGAAGGGATGGACAGGAGAGGGAAGAAATGAATCACTCAGGCTCTGAACCAGAGAGCCAGAGAAGAATTCAACTGGACTTTGAGAAGTGAGGTAAAGAGATCCACAAACGAGGAGATTAAAGTTTCTGATGTAGCTTCTCAATAGAGCTGTCATATGGAGTCGATGTTCTCATTCCTTCTCTAGTTCCTTTCCTGCTGAAGCATGCAGCTTTCCCTCTGAAAACTTACCTACATTTTCTTCAAGTATCAACTCTCTTCCCCTATCCAAGTCTGTTCAAATTCTTACACAGAGTGACTAGCAACTTGAGATGCCATCAATGAATCTGCTGGTTTGTCTTCATAATGTTTCAGTTATGTCATTTCAGGAGGAGCTAGCACCCAATCCCAGCCATACATTTTAAAGGATGCTTGGTGTCTTTGTGCCTCTGGTCTCTGTCTCTATCTCTCCTCTGTCTCCCCTCTGTCTCTGTCTCTGTCTGTCTGTCTCTCTCAATTATCACCTTAGCCATGCTCCAGAGAACTAAGGAGCCAGTTTATTTTGACTGGGAGATTGTGAAACTGCAGGAGGCAAGGCAGAGACACTGCCAGGCTGTGATTTCCATTGCTCCACAGGCCAAAGCCGAAACCGGGAGAGCTGAGAATAAATAGCCAAGGCCACTTCCTGCTGGGGAGGAAATGGCAGTTTCCTCAACTCCCGGAAACGTGGCTTCCTCTCCTGGGCCTAGCTCCATGTTCATCCATGAAGCAGCCTCTTCCCACCCAAATCCCCCAGAGAACCGGCTGGAGTGTGTGTAGAAGACATCCTGTTTCCCTTGAGGAAGTGGCCCAGATTGAAGGAGTCACCGGGGCATTTGAGTGGGGAGTGAGTAGGTAGGGGGCAGGAAGGGGCTGACAAATAGTAATAATAATCATGTTATCCAGTAAGAACAGGTCCCCACCCACCCCTTTGTCCTGCTCTTCAGTGATCTAGGCAAAGTTGTCAAGTTCTCACCAGCTCTTGTAGTCCAAAGTCAGCCTATGATCTCTTTTGTCTTCTTTATTATGCATACTAACTATACATATTTATAGAGTACAGTCTGTAATTTAATATTTTTAGATAATGTGTAATGATGAAGTCAGAGTTATTGATTGATTGATTGATGCCAGTTCAGGGGCTTGAACTCAGGGCCTGTGCACTGTTCCTGAGCTATTTTTGCTCAAGGCTATTGCTTGAGCCACAGCTTCACTTTTGGCTCTTTTTGGTTGGTTGTTTGGGTAGTTAATTGGAGATCAGAGTCTTATGATTTTTCTGTCCAGGATGGCTTCAAACTGTGATACTCAGATATTAGCCTCCCAGATAGCTAGGATTACAGGTGTGAGCCACCAGCAACTGGCTCACTTCAGGGTTATTAGCATTTCCTTAAACATTAACTACTTCTTTGTATTTGGGGTCCGTAAACCCTTCTTTTAGTTCTTTATAAAATATATAAGCTGTTTGGACTATAATCAAGCCTACTGTACTATAGAACTTATTCCTCCTATTTAAATAGGCCTTGTTACCCATCCAGCGATCGTTTCTATTTCTCAAAAAAATTCCCTGTCTTAGCCTCCTCCATCTACCATCACTTTTTTGCACTACATTGATCTAGACCAAATACTCATTTCCTTTCTTGCTTTCTACCCAAATAAAAATGTGTCAGGCCACCCATCTGAGGTACTTAAAAATATTAATAAGCACTAAGGGGTCCTAGGGCAGTGTCATATTGCATGGTAATGCCTCAAAGAGACCATTGTGGCTGAGCCAAGCTTCTTCAGGCCTCTCTCTCCTCCATCAGCTATATACCTTGTTGGGAGCATGGTTTAACTTCTCTGTGCCTCAGTTTTCCTTTTACTCATGGCAAGAATAGGATCCATGTGTCAGAGTTGTTGGAAGACTCAAAGATGGTAAGCACTGAGGACAGATAAAGAAAGCACTTTTCATATAGCTCAGAGCTCAGTAACTGTTCATTATTGTTTGATTCTGCTCCCCCCACCCTTTCAAATGTGGAGATCTTTCCCTGTCTTTTGAAGAATAATGGTCCCCTTCTCTGAAACCTTGGCAACAACCAACACCACGTCCTTGGAATTTCAGCTTCTGGAGGAGCAGCCTTCTAAGGATGTTTCTTTGAGTACTGTTTTGGTGCAGGACTTACTTGAATCAAAAATATCTAATTATTATAATCATTTATTGTCATTGCATACCAGCTATACTCCAAGTGATTTTTATGGTATTATCTTACTTTAAAAATAAACTTTGTAGCTGGGGATCATAGCATATGCCTCTAAACCTAACTACTCAGGATTCCATACCAGCCTCAGCAACCAAGTCTGTAGACTGATTTTTGATTAGCCAGGGAAAAGCCAAAAATGGAGATATGGCTCGAATGGTGGAGTGCTAGCCTTGAGTGATAAAGCGAAAGCCCTGAGTTCAAGTTCCAGTACTGGCACAAAATAATGATCATAACATAAACTTTGTACTTTAAAATACTTTTAGACATGCAGGGGGGAAAAAACCCTGCAAGGATAGTGAAGAGTTCTCAGTTATTTACCACCCAGTTTTTACCAAGTTTTAACAGTACATAAGAATATGGTAAATGCATTACAGTTAATGATCTGATGTTGATATAAATAACTGAAGTCAAAGCTTGCTTCAGATGTCCTTAGTTTTACAAATGTCCTTATTTGTCCCAGGAATGGGGTACCATAGCTACATTTAGTTGCCATGCCTTTCCAGATTCTTCCAGCCTGGGACTGTTTGTCAAATTGTCCTTGTTTCCCCTTCCCTTGACAGCTTTACCAAACACTAGTCAAGTACTCTGTGGAGTATCTCTACCCTAATTAGGCTTGATCTGATACACTCATAGCCTGGAGTTTGGGTTTGAGAGGAGCAATACTACCCAGATTACATCATATCAAGTATATGTCACATAGAGTTTCCAGGCACAGTAAGACACAGAGAACTGGAGGAGGTAGAGGGTGATATACATACTATAAATATTAACATGACTTGGTTCATGAACCAAGGGGTTCATGTTGACCTTGAGCCTCTGGCTGAGGAAGCTGGGGAAGTATTTTCTTGAGAAAGCTGAGGACAAGTTTGCTGAATTTTCCCACTGTAAAGTTCCTCTTTTTTTTCTTTCTTTCCAAACTATATCCTCAGGAAGGAGGTCGCTGCATGGTCCACACTTAAAGTACAGGAAACCATGCTCCATCTTCCTGAGAGCAGAAGAGCTACAGAAATTATTTGGAACATTTTTTGTCAGTGGTGGGGCTTGAACTCTGGGCCTGGGTGCTGTCCCTCAGCTCTTCAGCTCAAGGCTAGCGCTCTGAGCCACAGTGCCACTTCCAGTTTTCTGAGTCGTTTATTGGAGGTAAGAGTCTCACGGACTTTTGTGCCTGGGCTGGCTTTGAACTGCTTCCTGAGTTGCTAGAATTACAGGCATGAACCACTGGTACCCAGCACATTATTTGGAATTTATTTGCATGGGAACTTTATTTATCTCTTCAATTATTTATTTATGCCAGCATAAACTCACAGATATTTTTTACACTTTGTACTATAATCCAATACTACTGCCAGACACAGAAGCTTATACTTATAATCCTATTTACTCAGGAGACAGAGATAGGGAGGATCAGGACTGAAGGCCAGCCTAGATAAAATGTTCATGAGACACCATCTCAGTTAAAAAAAAACAATTGGGCATAATGTCTTCTAACATGATGATAGTATTTTGCATTCCCACAAGCAATAAATGAAACTTCCTATTGCTTGTCAGCATTTGATGATATCTATGTTTTGGATTCTGGCTATTCCAAATGTTGTATGGTGATATCTTGTTGTTTTAGTTTGCAACTCCCTAATGACAAATTATCTTCCCATATGATTATTTGACTTTTGTATATCTTATTTGTTGAGGCATCTGTCTAGACATTTTGCTCATTTATAATTAGAATTTTTTATTGCTGACTTTATATGCTCTCTTGGTATATTTTGGATATAAGTTCTTTGTGAGACATTTGTTTTGCAGGTATTTTCTACCAGTCTGTGATAGATCTTTCACTGAGCAGAATATTTGAATCTAACAAAGTCCAAATCACCAGTTGTTTTTTTCTTCACAGGTGTTGTATCTTATAACTTACTACCGATTCTGGAGTGACTTAAATACATCCCACCATGGTGCACAGCCAGTCAACGCTTTCTGCATTTTACAGGAGAAATAGTTAGCTGTCCATCTTCTCTGAAATACTTTTAAACAAGCAAAAGGCAATGAAAGAAAATGGATAGATTCATAGTAGGCTAGAACAAACCTTACATGTTTTCGAAGTCCTCTGGTTAACCATAAACATGGGTGAGCCTTTGACAGTCCCTTTGACTTCATAGTTAGAATTGCTGTAATATTCTCACTGCATTATTCTTGGCTTGATTGCATGTATACAAATACCACCACTGTTTTGCTATAACTGGTATTAGAAAATGCCACAATTATTGATGGGGTGAGTTAATAGCCCTTGACACAGTGAGATGCTTCTTCCAGGAATCTTGTTTGGAAAATAAGCCCAGTTGATCACAGGAAAAGGCAGAGTCAATTACCTGGACCAATGTCACACAAGTATCAACTGGCAGATTGGGGATTTGGTGTCCAAATGGGAAAGATCATGCAGTGTGTGTGTGTGTGTGTGTGTGTGTGCACGCGCCCAGGTCCCAGGCAGACACAATCCTGCTCAGAAGGCTGATGTCACCCCTTTGAAGGAGGAGGCTTCACCTCCCTCCCTCACCAGCCTTCCTCTGACTTCTCTTCCTATAGAATCCTACCATATAATTTGGGCTTCTCTCTCTCTCCACAACATAAGCTAACAAGAGGGGAAAAAGTAGCCCCAGGATGTGCCTGTCACTGAAGTGTGTGAATGTGGGAAGGAACTAGCCCCAGGGGAAGGAAAATCTGAAAAAAAAATCACCATTAAAAAACATGATTTAAAAAAAAAACTGTCAGCAAAAGAAAAAATTGCTGAAACAACAATGTACTCAATTTTAAAAAATGTATTGAGTTGATGGAACTTATAATTATGCCAAATTAAACTGTGTCAAAGTGTCTCCCCATCTGTGAGAACTGTTTATTGCTTGGTGCAGTCCAATTCTATGGCTGGGGCCTGGATGGTCACAGCTCTGAAAGATGCAGCTTCCTAAGAGAAAGAGGCCTTTCTCTCCAAGTAATGGTGTCTGCCCTCCAGAGCCAGGAGCTGACTGGCGCCTCTAGAGAGAGCAGGCGCTCTAAGCAGCTCTGTGAGAGTGGCTTTCTAAACCCTGCTCAGCCCATCTGCTCTTGACTCAGTGTTTGGCTTGGGTCTCCCCAACCCCAGCCTCCTTGTGAGGGTTAGTGGCCTCAGAGCACTCTCTCTCTCTCTGTCTCTCTCTGTCTCCCAGAGTCCAGGACCTAAATTTATGTCTCTACTGTACCAATGACTGAATCACTTCTTCTCTCTGCATAAGGCAGACTCCAGTGGCTACTCCTAGCTACTCATGAGACTATGATCTGAGGATGAAGGTTTAAAGGTAGCTTGGACAGGAAAGTCCAAGAAACTTGTATCTCCAACTAATCAGCAAAAAGCTAGATGTGAAGGAGTGTCTCAAGTGGTAGAATGTCAGCTTGAAAAAACTAAGGAACAGCAGCCAGGCATGTGCATGTGCATGTGCATGTACACACACACACACACACACACACACACACACACACACACACCCCCTAGGTGGCAGAATGCTTTCTCCTGTGTCATTGCTATTCTAGCAAGAAAAATGGCAAGGAGGTGACTGTCTCATTGACACTGGCCTTCGTGGCTTGCTTCAAAGCCTTTTGGTCTCTGGGTAAAAGTTTCCTCTTCGATGTATGTGAAACCTTCGACACAGTGTGTTCACTCAATATCCGTGTCCTTTCCTTCCCCTTTCTTTCAAAGGCTTCAAAGAGTCCCACCTGCTTTTGCACGCTTCACTGCCTGGGACGGACAGCTTTGCCCTATGCCCCACCTAAGCCTGAGCGAAGCTCAGTGCATCTGCAGCAAAACCTCCGTGACTGCTGCCATTCTCCATTCAAAAGCCCACAAGTGGGGCTCAGAGCTCCACTCTGCTCAGTGTGGCTGAGGGATGGAGCCAGAACAACAGGCCTTCGGAGGATTACCCAGCTCTCCCACCAAGAGGCCAGGAAGTCCATGTTACTAAATCCTCCTACTGGATTAAGCCTAAGCACCATAGATCACCCACACGCTTGAGCAGATGTGACACGGTGGGACAGTTTCTGGGCCTTTGTCCAATGTAGGAGCTAAAAGTAGATGGTGTATCATCACATGTCACTTGTCACTCTCTCTTGTGTTCTTTGTAGAGGTAGTAAGCTCTCTTGAAAGAATCATGGGCTTTAGAAGCTGGGTTTGCCCTGAACTCTGCCAGCTATGTGACCTTGGGTAAGTTACTTCACTTCTCTGAGCCTCAGGTCCTTCAACAGACAAATGGAGTCCATTGTGTGGGTTCCACAAGTTAGTCATAAAGATTCTGAGATAACATTTAAAAAAATTATTTCCTCAAAGCAATGGTGCATGACACATGAAGATGAGCATCCCTAGCTGGGTTAAAGATTGAGCACAAATGTCAAAGCAAGTCCATGGCTCCTTCTTCTCCATCCTCTGAGCTCCATGATGACTCACACATCTTCCCTAGGAACATCATTGTCACATGACTCTTCTCAACTGTGGTTGATTGAAAATAAAGATTCTATCATGCTTATCTTTGTTTTCCACACCTGGCCATCCATGGGTTCTGAGAAATATACATCAACCCTGAAGCACATTGTAACTGGTGCTTAGGTCCTTAGCTAGAGTATCCATCAGTATGTCCCATCTTCCCTTTTCCACTTAGAGGGCAGGGACCAGGCCTGCTTCATCCATACCACAGCACCAAGCTAGGCATATGAGTGGGGAGTCTTCAGTGAGCGACTGTGGGAAGCAAGAAGAAAGATGGGAAGGAGAGAGAATGAAATAGACCACCCCTTGTTTAGCCAATAAATGCTTATTGAATCAGACACTGTTCTAGTCAACAAAGTATTGCAGCAGATAGGACAGACTCATTTCCGGTCTGGAGCTGATATGGCTGGAAGTGATGTAAGCTGGAATTGCTTGTGGCTGAGGAATTTGGGAAGGAACGAGGAGGAGGAGCAATGTACAAGGGATTGAGAAGCCGAGATTCTTACTTTTCCTGTCAGTATAGTCCCTTCAATCAAGGCACTTAACTTCTGTCTGCCCCTGTGACACCTGGCTTCTACCAGGATGGCTATATCTTCCCTGTCTTTCCCAAGATCTGTCTTTCACATGGGAAATAACTAGAGAAAATGCTACCAAGGTATAGGAAGTTGAAACATCCACCAGTTCTCCAAACCTCCAAACTTCTTTCATCTATAAAATGGAATGAAAGTACTTCCTTAGTCTATCTATCAGAATTGTGGGAAGTCTTGGTTCAGAACGTGGGAGGAGAAAAGGTGAAGGAACAGATATTAGAATTCTGCTGTAGGGCTTGGGTTAACCTCAGCTCATACCTCAGTTTCACCGCCACAGTTCTAAGGGCGGCCTGGCTCTTTGTCAGATGGCTCATCTGGCCCCTCTGATCTTCAGCAACCTCATCTGAGAAATGTGGATAGCCATCCTACACTGGGAACTTGAGAGATATCTATGTGTATATTCAAAGGAATTATGCTTCCCACTTTTTGCTGGTTAATTGAAGATGAGAGTCTCATGGGTTTCTCTGCCCTGGCTAGCTTTGAACTATGATCCTTCCATCTCAGCCTCCTGAGTAGCTAAGATTATAGGCATGAGACACCCATGCCCAGTATGTTGTACATTTTAAAAGGAAGAGAAAAAAGGAAGGAAGGAGAGAAGGAAGGAAAGAAAGAACTAGCCCTTGTATGAGTTATTTTCTTCCTTCCCCCTTTCCTCTGTCACACTGAACAAAACTAAGTTAACTGCCACACCTTGAAAAGCCAAGGAAATGTATTTTAAGGAGCATATTTATTGCTATCCCTATTTATTTAAATTAGAAAATAATAACAGAGGCTGGGCGCTGGTGGCTCACACTTGTAATCCTAGCTACTCAGGAGGCTGAGATCTGAGGATCGCAGTTCAAAGCCAGCTGGGGTAGGAAAAAGACTCTTATTTCCAATAAACCACTCAGAAAACCAGAAGTGGTACAATAGTTCAAGTGATAGAGTGCTAGCCTTGAGCTGAAGAACTGAGAGACAGTGTTCAGGATCAGAGTTCAAACTCCATAACCAAAAACAAAAAAAAAGAAAGAAAGAAAATATTAGCAGAATAGATTTTGGCAGACAGCTAACCATCTGCTCCAATTCCAGGGCTGATCTTAAGAGAGCAAATAAGAGTCCTGATAACAGATCTGTATTGTGGGACAGATGACAGTAGCTTGGCTGTTGCTTACTTTAGTGTTGTTTGGCCCTGTCTCTTCATGTTCTCAATCTTCTCAGGACTAAGGTAGAGGGTGGGAGTCATAGACCAACTATGGAGAAATGAATCTGAGGATAAGATGCATTCTTTCATCTGTTCATTTAGACTACAAGAATCTACCAATCTTCTGAGTACAATACTGTACTGTCCATCAAAGAGTCAGAATTATAAAACAAACAACAGTAATGAAACACACACACACCATTGTTGGTTAGAGTTTGGATCACTTGCAAAACACCTAGAAAAACATTCATTCAGAGAGATGGTGCAAAGTTCTATACTCCTTAGCAGGTGTAATATGGGAAGTTGGAAGAGGAGTGCCTGACCCAGATAGAGATCCTCAACAGCACTGTCAGGGTTCATGAGGAATGAACAGGAGCTGCGAGGAGAGGAAATAGGCAAATACAGGAGGGAGATCTGGATATATAAAGGTAGGAGAGCATAAAGGAATATATCATGTTCCTGAAATCATGTTTTCCCACAGAATATTGACCCTCAGGTAGAGGCTCTAGTTTCTAAGCTTTGCCCTGCCAACTAGTATTGTTTATTCTGTTCAATTGAGATCAAACAGACCTGGGATTGGATTCCAGCTCTACCAACCTCACAATGTGAACTCAGGTCAGGGGCTTTATGTTGCTGAGCTTCAATATCCCTACCTATTAATGTATTTGTGTCATTGGTGCCCAGGTCTAAATGAGATTTCCTGTCATGTTTACCATCTATTCATGATCCTTACAAGGTGTCCGAAGAGATGGCCATTCACAGCCACTCAGAAAGGAGAGCACTGGTGGTTTCTGTGTTGATGATGTTTTTAAGTGCTAAATTGGGAGGGAATCTTGTTTTTTTTTTTTTTAAGTTAGAAACTGCAATGCCTGCCAAGGAGTAAGCTGTATTGTTCATCCCTAGAAAAGTAGCTTAGTCTTACCCATCATTCCATTGGAGAACTCTGAAAGGAGGGGAAAGGTCAGCTCTTGCAGGAAAACAAACTACCATGCCACTGGGCTCTGCGACCAACTTCTATAGTTCCCAGGACTGCCTGTGCTGGCTTTCCCCTCTAGAAAATGGGAAGCTTGTCTGGCCTGTAGGATTGTTGAGGCCATTTGTGAGGCCTTGCAGGGCTTGGTGGTGGGTGGTCAAGGACAGATGTGACTCTCTTCAATGTTGTGCCAGGCTGGACCACTGGCCCTTTGTTGCCTTCCTTCTAGTCATCCTTCACCCCCAAGGCTCCTTTTTCCTTTTCCTTCCCACATCTTCCCCCATCCTTGACTACTGTGTTTCCAAGGAATGACTTCCTGTCCTGAGGACACCACCGGGTCTTACCGGGAGATCACACCTGAGACCTCACCACAAGGTTATCACTCTCATCTTCTACATTTTCCTGCTCTGCTGTTTTTCTTTCTCACCTCTCTCAGAAGAGACCATCTGGCTTCCTCCTTCCCCTGTGTCATCAGACGATAGTCCCTAGGCCCCCAACCCCACCTGTTCCAAATTTGGCCTCACTTCAAAGCCCCAGTCCGGGCCACCTGGACTGTGGACTCTGCCATGATTATTTCAGTTCCTCAAATAAGCCAAGCTCTGCCCCTCACCCATCTGTGTCCTGCACACCTCAGTTTAGACATTAGCTCCTTGACCCTTGCCTCCAACTCCAGTCAAATTAGGTTTCACTACCTTGAGTTCCTTTTTTTACCCAGTGCTTCCCCAGCTTACCTTATCACAGCTGATGTTAACCAGTGAGTGCCTATCTTCTATTCCTTCAGACAATAAATTCCATGAGAGCCAAGGCTGTTACCTCCATTCTTCAGAGTTACATCCTTATCCACCCAGCATGGTGTCTCCCCAGGACTGGTGCATGACTGAATAACCTGTGATGGATTTTCCTCCCCTTCTTTGTTTCACCTTGCAACCTCTTAACTGATGCACCATCAAGCCACTCTGTGCTTAGCACTTGTCCAGTGCTACTACAAACCAGGCACTAGGTTCTGTCCCTCAGTGGAATGATGGGTAAGACTAAAACTCCCCGTCTCAAGAAGATCCCAGGCTTAAGGAGACAAGAGATCTTCAGTGTGGTAAGATGAAGTCATGAGGAGAGATGTGGCTGTATGGTTGGATCAGTACAAGGAATGGAGTAAGAACTTAATCAGGGATTGTCAAGGAACTGAAAGTTGATGGGTCTTTTCAGAAAAGAAAGAAACTTCTAGGTTTAAGAGACAGGTGACGAAAACAGACAAGTAGCCATGCACAAAAACAGGGAAGGGGGAAAAAGGGCCCCAACCCATAGAAAAGTATGAGAAGCTCGTTGTCCTGAGGGTAAAGAATCTAGGAGAGAAATAGGCTTAAGATAAAGGGATAAAGGTAGAGCCTGACCAGAGAGTTCCTTGCATGTCAGGAGAGGCATCTGAGCCTTGATCTTGAAGTAAGTGAAGACCTTGGACAGGCAATAAAGGCTCTTAGTCCTGTCTCCAAGTTTGAGTTTTAGGAAGAGAGCTCTGAGCAGAGTCCAAACTCATTTCCTACCCTACCTGCTCACAAGCCCCACTTACCTTTCCATCCTTCCTCTTACAGACCAGCAATTCCCAAAATGTGATCCTAATCCAGAAGCATGACAGCAGCCAAACACTTGTAAAGATGCAAATTCTCCTAACTCACCAGAATCAGAAACCTAGGGATCCAACTAACCCTTCCAGGTGGTGCTAACACAGGCTTAAGTTCATGAAACACTGTACCAAACAATCTTATCTCTCAAGAACCAAAAGAATGGCATTGCAATTCTTTAGCTCCAGAATTCTCCAGAGACACACACAATGTGAAGCCTTCCCCCATCACAATATACTTATTCTTTCCTCCAACAAACATTATAGTACAACCACTGTATTGAGAAAGAGACAGGATGGTGCTTCTCTTATTCACTCGTGTGTGTGTGTGTGTGTGTGTGTGCGCGCACACACACACACGCTTTTTTACTTTATTGGCAGTACCTGGTTTTGCATTTGGAGCCTTTTGTTTGCTAGGCAGGTGCCCTATGACTTTAACCACACTCCCAACCTTCACTCCAACTTACTACATGGTACAAATGACGCACATGCTATGTATGTTGCCAGCTTCATTTCCAACACTCCTGAGTTTAAGTCTGGTCTTCCTCATTTCCTACTTAAACAGTGCAGCAGAGCCTCCAAAAGGGAGAGCCCAGGGCCCAGCTCTGTCTGCTGGAGTTAGGTGAGAGCCCAGGGCCTAGCTCTGTCTGCTGGAGTTAGGTTGTCAGGCTGGAACCTCTCTAGCATTGCCTGGCTCCATCTCCTCTCTGCTCAGGGCTCTTGTACAAGGTACTCCCAGCTGTGCAGGGAGAGGCACAGGGTGGAGGTTCACCAGCAGATAACCACACATGTTTCATATTATATGCACATTCTTTGTAGGAGCACCAGTAAAAAAAAAAAATCCACAAGGCTGACCACACTCCTTAGACAAAGAAGATCTCAGAAAAGAGGATTTTGGCTGTTGGTTTATCAAAAATCAGAAACAGAGGGAAGACTGCACTTGTGTGTGTTTGAGATTCTTGAGTTTCAGGCTCTGAAGATGGATGGATAGCTAAGGAGCGTACCTGGGCCCCAAGACAAGGGTGGAGAATGCAGCTTCCCCTTGCTCCCTGACTTCCTTGCTCTGTGGCAGTAAGGGATTTACTGCAGCTCTGAGGTTCCTTATAGCTCCTAACTCTGTCTCACATGGCAGCCTCAATGAAGACTCCATGAAATGGTATGTTGACCTGTGCTTTGTAAAACATACCACACACAGGAGTACTTATTCTTATTAATACAGGTAAAAACTCAGAGGAAGATAGTGTCCAAAAGTTACCTACCAGCCTGCTAGAAAGGGAAGAATATGGATTTAAATCCATGCAAGACTGGATAGTGACCCTCCCTCCCATCCTTCTTGGCTAAGTGGCCTTAGGCAAGTTGGTTTGCTTTGCTAGGCCTTTGCTTCCTCATCTGCAAAATGGAGGGGGGAGGGGGGAGGAGGGAGGGGTGTACATAAAATAACTCCCAGCACAGAGGGTTACCACACGGATTAGCCTTGACACACTCTGTAAATGTCCCCGGTTCCTAGATGGTATCCAATTCAGACAAGCAAAGCAGACCTAGGTACCCAGAGTGGCTCCGCCCACCTGTCTGAGAAAGGGGGCTCAGTCAGCTAAGTTCTGCAGATCTCCTCACCTGAGAGGTAGAGGCTGACACTGGAAAACCTGAAAAGCCTTCCAGCTATCCTTCATCCTCCCAGTTCTGGCAGCCCCCTTTGCTGCTTCGATTGAGTTACAGACTCATTTATTTTTTCTCCTTGCATAAAGCACTAAAGTCTAGGCGACGACCCCTCCTTCTGAAGCCTTGTCAAGGGAACCCAAAGTTCAGCACTGGGGGTAACATAGTCTCAGCCCAGCCTGGTACTTCTCATGAAGGCACACAGAAAATATCACAGCTCACCCCGTGTCCATTCCCTTCTATATGTCTCCATTAGTTTCCAGGCCCCTGGAAACCAGTTCCCAGAATTCACTTCCTTTCAGCTAACTTGCCTGGGAGATGGAGGAGAGCTTCTTAATTCCACTCATGCCCAGCAGGTGTCAGGGAGAGAACTGTCCCCTGTACAAAGGAGGGGACAGTTTGCAGACCCTCCCCCACTCCTGGCTCCTTTGGTTATGTCTTTCAGATCTCAATATGAGCGCTGGTTTTCTGGGAGCACATTCCATGATCCCCCCAAGATTGGATGAAGCCCTGTCACATTCAGTCTAAACTTCTTTTCAGTACATGTTTACAGGTATGTATATGTAGTATATACACACACAAATATGATACACATCTGTATCATATAATTTATATATATAATGTATTATATAATTATATAATTGCAGTTCTGAGGACCAAACCAAGGACTAAATGCATAAACCAAGGGGCAAATGCCTGCTAGGCATGCACACTTCCACTAAGGTACAACAACCAGCTCCTTTTTTGCTGGTAAGTTTCCTGTAAGGTGAGTGGTGGGGGCCCAATTGGACCTTATCAAGTCTCTGGTTCTGCAGTTCTTTTAGCACTTCAACACAGTGTTCAACAGAGTAGATGCTTAATTGGTGATTATCAAATGAGTCGATCAATCTACCCATCAATCCATCTTGTGGCAGTGCTATGGGGTAAATCCTTTTCTTTTCCAGACTTTTCCTGAGAAGACCATTCTTATGGGCTTTTCTCATTGGGTGAGACCCAGAGAGCTGCAATGTCCTCCCTGAGCTACCCAGACAGCTAGTGCGTGAGCAAAGATTCAAACCCAGGTTTCACTGGGCCTCCCTACATTTTGATGTATGTTGCAATCAGGCTGGAAATGCTAACAAAGGCATTCCCCCCCCCCCAAATAAAGCAACTGAGTCTGTTTGCCCATAATTTCCTTTCCACTCCCGACACAGCCTGGTTTGTACTAAGCCAGAGGATTCTGAGAGCTCTGTGCTTCCCACGCAAGGCGGAGGAAAGGAGACAGGAGCTGCCCTTGTCCCTCAGCTGCCAGGGACTGCATCCTCCACCATGAAGCCCCTCCCAGCCTGTCCCCACCAGGACAAGACTTGGATAAAAAGTCTCAGAACAAAGGCCACATTTTCCCCTGTGAAGCAGAGAAGCCATTGCTGGGCTAACAATGGCCTTGCTGGGGATCAAAGGATCTGGGCCCAGGCTGGGGAACAAAAGCTGAGTCCTTGGGTGAATAGGAATGACAACCTGCTCTCCCTCTCCTTTCACAGAGGTTTCCAAAGAGGCTGCAGGCCTTTTGAGGCCCACCCCACCTTTCCAGGCTCACCTTCCCTCTGCTTCCCCCTCCACCCGCTCCACAAGGCAGAACTGGAACCAGCCTAATTGCTCTTTCCCTAGTGAGCCCTGGTCCCCTCACGGTGGCTACTCAGCCTTTAGTATTTCTGCCATAGCAAGTTGCTTCCTTTCAGCCTTCTGGGACTGGAGCCTGGATCCGTTGCATTCTGTTGTGGAGAGAACTGGGCTCCTGCTGGGAATTCTAGTTGCAGTCACGCTGAATTATCAATACCACCTTCACACTGCCATCTTCACCAGACTGCGACCACGTGGAGGCCAGGACAATTTTGTAATTTACTTATTTATTTGTTTATTTTTGTGCTAGTCTTGAGCTTTTTAATTCAAGGCTAGCACTCTACCACAGCTTCATTTTCAGCTGTTTGGTGGTTAATTGGAGATAAGAGTCTCAAGGACTTTCCTGCCCTAGCTTTGATCTGAGATCCTCTGATCCCAAACTCCTGAGTAGGTAGGATTACAGGGCACCAATTTAGAACAATTTCTTAATCATTTTGTAAGTTCACTACCAAGCACAGGAGAGGACTACAAAGGTAAATGTTTGCGGGATGAATAAAGCAATGAGAGCTAGCCCTTCTAAGGCCTGGAAATGCATGTGAATACCGTATGTTTTGAGTAATTCAGAACTACTCAGGCCTCCCTTCCTTCATTTATCAACTAGCATTTGGAAAGTGACTGCAATATTCAAGCCCCTGGTTGATGCTGAGAAGGGAATGAAGAGCACAACAAAATTCCTGTTTTCGTGGGGTCACAGACTAATAACCAGAGATAGGGAGATAGATACTAACCAACTACACTATTTAAAAGTATGGGATAATGCCATGAAAAGAAAAGCACAAGGGAGTGCACTAAGAAATACATTACTTTATGCACCTATCTTTGTGGAGAGCCAACATATGAGGCTGTGTTTGAAGCTCTTTAATGGAGTTAACCTAGTCTGTAACAAAGGACATTGGTTTAAGCTAAGATGGCTTCTCAAAAGAAAGGATAATGGCAAAAGAATTCTTTCAAAAGAAAAATGTAATGAATAAATGTTATGTGTTTATTTAAAAAAAAGGATAGCTAAGCTAAGATCTAGGAGAAGAGTCACAAGATGGAGAACAAAAAAGACCAAAAATAATGTTAGAATTGGTAACATGTAATGGGAAATAATTGTCTATAGGGAAACAATGAGGCTCACTTAAAATGCCCATAAAAATCTTGGTATCAGAAATTAACAGAGTAAGCCAGGCACCAGAGGTTCACCCCTATAACCTTAGCTAATCAGGAAGCTTAGATCTTAGGATCCAGTTTGAAGGGAGCCCATGCAGACAAATCTGAGAGACTCTCATCTCCAATGAACCAGACAAGTATCAGAAGTGGTAGTGTGGCTTAAGTGATAGAGCTCAAGCCTTTAGCAGAAAAAGCTAAGAAGAGCATGAGACCTTGAGTTCAAGCCCCAGTCCTGGCAAAGAGGTTAACAGAGTTAATCAAGTCCATTTTAAAAGCCCTTAAAGACTGTACTTTTTGCCTGGGGTCACTCCCATACTTTGGCAATTGGACACAAACATAGCCCTGGTTTCAGGTTGCTGACCTGCATTATTAGTGGATGGGAAAGATCCACCCCTTGCCCAGAATTAGGCCCCTGAGATTACAGAGCAAAGCATCCCTGGGAAATGTCTCTTTAGAAAACCAGAGCTGGCCTGCAATTTCCTATTAAAGGATTGCTTTTACCACAGCAAAAGCAGCATTTGATGCCTTAAGGTGTGTTAATTCAATACCACCTTCAGTTTGCAATGTTCCTTAAATGATCTCATTTCTTTTAAGAGCAAAGGTTATATGGCACATTTTAAAGACAGTGACAATTGGGTTCTAATAAAGTCTTCTTAGTAACTTTGACCTTGAATTACCTACCCTCCTCTTTGTTAGTGGTGTTTCCTATTAGTAAGGCAATGGATGGAGTAGTATGTTAGAATACTTACCATAGCTAAGATATAGAACCAACCCAGATGCCCCTCAGTAGATGAATGGATCAAGAAAATGTGGAATTCTATGCCTCCATCAGAAAGAATGACATTGCCCCATTTGTTAGGAAATGGAAAGACTTGGAAAAAAATTATATTAAGTGAAGTAAGCCAGGCCCGAAGAAACATAGGTCCCATGGTTTCCCTTATTTGCAATAACTAGTATATGTCTAAGACAAGCAGAAAAGGCCAGATAAGATGATGTTAGGCAAAATGAACCCCAAGATAAGGACACAAGTGTTTTTTTTCTTTCTTGCTACTGTTTCTAACATATTTATAAGGTGAATTTTTTGTTGCTTTGTATGTCCCTCCCCCACGGTATAACCCCTGTTCTCACTGTATTTGATGTTGGTATAACTTGGGAGGGGAAGGGAAAAAACAGGGATACAGGTGGACCCATTGCAACAATGAGATGTACAAGATGCTATGTGTCAGAAAACAAACTTTACAACTTTGGTGGGGGTGGGGGGAGTGTAGTCGTGGAGATGGGAGGGCAGGGATGGTAGGGGAAAAACAAAGGAGGAGGGGCAACAATGCTTGATAAGAAATGTACTCATTACCTTGCTCATGTAATTGTAACCCCTCTGTATGGTATTTTCACAATAAAAAAACTTATTAAAAAACAAAAAAGAATACTTACCATAGCCAAATGCCTTCAGATAAGGTGGCTTACACAGCAGATGTTTAGAGTCTATACTAGGTGAGCTCTCATAGCCCTGGGTGCTGAAAGTCTGACATCAAGTTCTGGGCAGGCCTGGTATTTTCTCAGGCCTCCATCCTGGGTGCAGGTGGTCATTTTCACCTGTGTCTCCCCATGCTGTTCTTTCTATGTACCATTCTCCTCTTCTAAGACCCCAGTCACATGGATTATGGCCATCTGTAGTTCTCATTGTAACCTAATGACCTCTGTAACGGCCTTACTTCCAATTATAGTCATGTTTTGAAATACTGAAAATTAGCACTGCAATATACCAATTTTGGGGAACACCATTCAGGCCCTCACAGAATAGAATGTAGAAAGAAGTACCTACATTTCTTCACAGAGTCTGGCACAGAGTGACATCAGATAGCTGGTAGGTGTCATTGACATTGATAGCATGGGGAAGAATTTTGTAATGGGTGACCACTACTTTATTCCTATGTGCTACCAGGACAACCAGGGAATATATAATACTCTAGCTTCTAGCTTCTCATTCTTGCTGCTTGGATGATCGGGCAGGATTTTGATACCTTTTCCTCAGTCATATAAAGGAGACCCTGTCCCTTCCTTACCACCACCACCACCACCTCCCGGCTATCAGACTTGTATTCCTTTTCTTCTCATATAGTTCTAATGTAAGTCCTCATGCTGCAAACAGCACAGAAAGGAGACAAAAGTCCTGCATTTGCAGAGTCACTTGATCTCAGGGAGCTTAGCTTTCCTGCCACTGTTTCTGAGCATGTGACTGGAAGCAACTCTAAAAAAGACACCCTGGCCTTCCCTTTCCTCTACTGCCCTCCCTGGAAAGTGGGAGCTAGAGGTTTTCCAAGAGCCAGTGACTTATGACACTCTCCAGCACAGAAAACCTGACTGAAGGAGCCATGTTGATAAGGCCTATTTGTCTCCAGATCTACCTGTAGTATTTAAGGCCAACTTCATTCCTCTGGCTACCTGCCCTGCCCTGGCATGTCTAAGACAGCTAATCCTCTAAACAGTGGGTGATAAGACCAAATTATTACCTTTGAGGTAACTTTCTTGTTGAGCTGTGAGATGCTCAGTGAGATGCTACAGAAGTGGTTGGTTTTATTCTTTTTTTTTTTTTAAGGTTTTATCAGTACATCCTATTTGTGGGCCTACACAGTTCCTAAAGACTGGCTGTAGTCTATTGTATTTGTTTCCTCTTTGAACCCAGTCAGATCAAGATAGTGAGGCTTAAAGAGATGAGTGAGCAGAAAGAGATGCTGAAATGGTGCTTTAGCCCTGAAAAAAAAATAGAGAAAGAAACAATGCTAATTGATCTTTAGGCCAATGAGGACTTAATGGGAAAGAACTCTTTTGTGTCCCTTTATGAGCCCATATTTTGCATTAAATATTTCAATATGATCCAGATCCATTGGAAAATGTAAAAATGCAAATAATATATGCTTGTCTTTATGAAGACACACATCCACACAATCCATAAACTTGTCCTCCAAAGATGACTTTGACTTTGGGGAAGTTAAGATCATTCTGATGTAAAGTGTTTTGTTTTGTTTTTAATTTGCTCTTTTAACTGTATACTATCACAGGCATTTTTTTTCCGGGAGAAAGACAAATGCTGCATAGTTCTCCATTAAACTGACATACCAGCCTTAACTTAGCTGTTCTCTTGCTGTGAATGTGTAGTGAGTTCTGTTTTATTTTCTATTGAGGATTCATTTTCGTTCATTTGTTGTACTGACATCTGAAATGCCACTTGGGGCATTCATCTACTTTATCCATTTTCTTCTAAAGAAATCTTGCTTCCTTAGTATCAGATGCTATATTCTGCAAACAATCTTAAGAAGTGAGTAGTAATTCTATGGAGTAGTCATATATTATTGGAGCCAAGAAAAGACATACAGTTGTCAAACCCAGAACTAAAACAGAGTCCATGTTTTTAGCTATCAAGTCCCTTGCTCTTCCTGCCTACCTATGATGTTGGTCAGGAGGCAGATGATCGGAATAGCAACTACCCAACTACCTGACAGTCAGATCCTCTGAGGAAGAGATAAAGCAACCACAAAGTCTCCACTTTTCAGAGAGAAGACTTAGAAAGCAAAAATGTCTCTTAGCATCTGCCAGGCTGATAAATCTGTAGAAAAGAAAGCAAGCCTGTCCCCAGCAGCCACGAAGGGCAGAATTATGACATCTGCATAGATATTCAAGAAGCTTTTCAATCAGTATAAAAGGAAAGTGTGGTGGGGTAGGTGAATACAGGAGGTCTGCCATAAGACAGGCTTAAGTTCAAATTCCTGCTCCATAACTTTCTGATTATTTGACCTTGGAAAAGTCATGACAAATTCAAACTATGTAAGACCTATCAGAGGGGGAGAGGCAATGTACAATTAGTATCTGGATTGACAGATAAGAGTGGCTCTATTTTTTCACTTATCATTTTATTATGTTTAAGTAGTTGTACAAGGAATTTGACATTCAGGAGAAAAGCTATGAATACAATGCATCTTGATCTATGTCATCCCTTTCATTTTTCTCTCCCATCCTTCCCAACCCAACTCTTCCCCTCAATTTTCTCAATTTTGTGACTGCATTCTTCTCCCCACTTTTGTTTTCTTTTTCATTCATCTACATCCCCCCGCCCCAGATTAACCATTCCCCATCTCTTAGATATCAGTTTCTGGTATTTATTTTATTTAACACTTGATTGTGACTGATGAACCCTAGCTACATTAGATATTCAGAAGTGGGGTGTTCATCTGTCCAATATATAGTGGAGGCAGTGGAGGCAGACAGAGGGTAAACCAGATGATCTCAGAATGTCTTCTAGGAAAAATGCAAGACAGAATTAAGAGTCTTTCTCCATTGCTTTGTTGTTGATATTGTTGTTGTTAGACCGTGGTCAATGATGCTACTTAAATATCTATGTACTTTATGTACCATTTTCCCCCCATGCCCAATAATTTTATGAGTATTCCTCCAACTCACTGATGAGGTGACCTTCCTGGGATTGCATGTACAAAATCAACTGTGCTTTTTTAAAATAATTTTTATTGAGATTGTGTGAATACATAAATTTCACAGTAGTGTAGGATAGTGATACTTAGTTAAAGTCACAAACACATTTTACCCTTCATAAGGCAAATTGTCATTGTCTTGATCTATCAAGTTTATGAGATCTATAAGCTTTGACAATACAACTGTTTCTTCCACATTGGGTAATAGGTGCATTTCTTTCCTTTTGTTTAGTGTTAGCTGTTCCCTCTTTCCCTCTCATTCCCTCCCTCCCATCGCTGCCCTTGAGTTGCTTAGTTCATTTTCACCAATGTCCAGTGCAGCTGAAGGGCCCTCTGTTGTAATTTTTCTCCTGTTCCCCTCTGATTCGGTACCCTCTTCCTAGCTTTCAAATGTGCTTTTGATAAAAACGAATTTTAAAAATTATGACCAATTGAAAAAAACAAAAAACAAAACATAACAAAAAACCCTATTATCTGGCCTCTACTGCCTTGCATGGCAGTCACTGTAATCTAAAATGCTAAGGAGATAGCTAGCCAGGCTAGCCAGGGTCTGCATGCAGTTTGCAGGCTTCGGATATTGTCTGTGGAATCACCTTTCATCTCCCAGGAATTTCTGTAGTATTTACAGAGCAGAATGTACCTTTGTCTCCAGTGGACTATTAAGACCCTTCTCTGGTATGGGACATTCCCTAAGCTCAGACAACTGACCCTCTGCACTGGAATGTAGTGAACTCAGCCTAACAAATTTATCAGTTTTTTTTTAGGGAAGAGAGGCAGCCTGTGCCTGTTGCTCTAACCCTAGACATCCCTATGTCTCCGGGGTTTTATCTCTTCATTGATCATAACCATTGACTGATGCTTGTCACTTGAATATACAGTGCATGAGGCTAGACATTCCTGTTTGGTCCTCATTGGGCAGACTTCCATCAATCACTACAGAATAGACAGAAATGCATGGCGGGGGAGGAAGAGGGCTGGCCTATAGCAGCTTCACCCCATAAATTCTGATTTAGGTGCTGCTTAGCCAATATTACCTTTCCTCCACTGAACTTTAAACAATTTGGATTTGATCTCCTGAGAGCAGAATTGAGCAAGTCGAGGCATTAAAGGCAGGTAAACAAGTTCAGGCATTTATTGTGTGACGTAAAGACAGTGCCCAGGCTTAGGACAAGTGTCAGGACTCCATGAACCCTTTGCAAGAAAATCAGTCCTGGGTGACCAGCTAGGATTCAGCCAATACTTGTCTCACCCCTAGAAAGAAAGGCGCTGATTTGTTACTGCCCTGCTATATGCCAACACATATTCAATGATCAGACATAACACAGGTTGTTTTTGTACATAGTAATAAGGCAAATGATTTTTTTTTAAAGGAGAAGAACAAGGATCTGAGCAACACTTACAGCAACACTTTGCATGGGTGGGGTTGTAATATCTGCTATTACTCTTCTTGTTTCACCAATACAGCCTGTAAGGCTCAGAGAAGTGGAGAAACTTAGAAAAACTCCCAGAGCAGGTTAGCTGAGAGATTAGAAATATGAACCCGGGGCTCTTTGACTTGGAAACATTTCCTCCTCTCTTTTATACTGGAAGTTTTCCTGGAAGAACTGGATCTACAAGTGTCACCTTGGTCAGTGCACCATGCATTCAAGTGACAGTCAATTAAGAGATAAAGCCCCAGAGACACAGACAGGATGGCTAGGGATAGAGGGGTAAGCACAGGCTGCCTCTCTGGGATCTTACTTTCCTAAAAGTGGGGTTCATTTTTAAGTCTTGCTTTCTTTCCTGTGAAATGGAGTTGTGTGGTGGCCAAAGATGACATCAGTTATATCCATGTAAATAGCCAGTGTGGGGTTCATCAGGAAATCAGGCACTGAGCTGAAGGGGACTGTGCTGATGGGGACCACAGAAGCACATGCCCTCCTCAAAGTGCAGCCTGCCCCAGTGTCACAGCAGAGACACTTACTACAAATCTGTGGAAGTATTGTTATTGTTGCTTCTGGAAGCATGAAGATGCATTTCCCTATAACAGTCACTTCCCGCCCTCCTCCCTCTGGCTCCCTCATTTCTCAGATGTCTGATCAGGCCAACAGAACTTATACCTGTAAATGCTTTCAGAATTTGTGATGTCATGGAGTTTTTTGTTTGCTTCACCCTCCAGGAGCTTTCGGCCTGGAAAATCCCAAAGGTGACTCAGACATTTTTCAGGGAAAGTGACCAGAGCTGAGGCCATTAAACCCCTGGATTCTACCCTCTGAAGCCTTCCAGGTCCTTCCCAGAGCAAGAGAAAGGATCAAGGCTGAATCACAGACTTCGAAGAGAAAAGGCACCTAATGAAGGAGTGACCCAAACACTTGAGTTCTACTTGTCTCTGGGCTCTGGACTCACTGTGGGTCTCTGGGTAAGTCCCTCCAACTTTCCCTCTCTTCATCCATGAAAAGTGGATAGAATTTCAAGCCTCCCACCCCCACCCCATTACTGCTGTGTGTGACGGGGGGGGGGGAAGTACAGTATTGAGCAACGATTATCTGCATAACAGAATCCACTCATGCTCTGCATATTGAGCACACGATTTCTGTCAAAAATTGACCAAATGGTTATTGTCATTCTGAGCCCTGCGGGTTGAGGGTGGGGGGAAGGAGCAGGAGTTGGGGCTGGTTCTGGTACAAGGATGCCCAGGGATGCCGTGGTGAGAAGGCAGGAGGGAAGTGGGAGGTAAAAGCTCTGGTCACTTCCTCCTCCTTTCCTCCTCTTGTTGGCTGAATCCAACTGGGACAGTAACAGAAATGGAAACAGTGACACACCAGATATGGATCAGCGTCTTGGGGACACAGAACAGAGTCAAAGGGGAGGATGGTGGACTGGCAGGAGTAATGTGAGGGCCTGTGTTCAGGTATGTATTCTCTATGATGACATCCATAGAAGACAGAGGGCTCTGATCACGATGCAGTGAAGGATGAAAGCAGAGGAGGTTGGAGGTGGGTGAGCAGCTAAGGACTCTGCAGGCATCGGGGTAGGAGGGGAGGCAGGCCTGAACCATCCTGAGATGGCTGTGAGTTAAAGAGATTTGTCTCATTAAGCAAAGGCCTTCCCAACCCTCAAGAAATTGCAGAGTCTGCAGTATATATAGCTCAGAAACAGAACTCTTGCTTAGCATGTATGACATTTTCAACACAGGAAGGAAGGAAGGAAGGAAGGAAGGAAGGAAGGAAGGAAGGAAGGAAGGAAGGAAGAAATGAAGGAAGAAAGGAAGGAATGAGGAAAAGAAAGAAAGAGAAAGAAAGAAAAAGAAAAAAGAGAGAGACAGGAAGAAAGGACAGACAGGAAAGAAGGAAAAGAAGAAAGGAAGAAAGAAAGAAAGAAAAAGAAAGAAAGAAAGGAAGGAAGGAAGGAAGGAAGGGAGGGAGGGAGGGAGAGAAGGGAGAGAAGGAAGGGAGGGAAGGAAGGAAGGAAAAGAGGGGAGGAAAGGGGGAAGGAAAGGGGGGAAGGAAGGAAGGAGAGAGGGAGGGAGGGACGAGAGAGGGAGGGAGGTAAGAAAGAAGGAAGAAAAGAAAAAAAAGTAACTTTTCTTTGTTTCCCTTCCTATCTCCTTTGAAACACATAGATGGATGCATATACACTACATCACCTACCACAACAAGAACCACCAAAATCTACACCCTTACATTTGTCTTGGGGCTACCAAGCCTGATTCAGATTCAACCCCAGCGGCTCAGTATTCTCCGGTGCTGACTTGTGTTCTGTGATCCTCACTGTGTGATGTTCTTCGCATTCTCCAAACACCATCATTCTCACAAGCAGTATGAAGAGCAAGTGAATTCAACCACTCACCCAAGGCTTCCTCAGCAAAGAAGCAACATAGTCAGTGCATGCCTCCAATCTGGTTGCTGTAACTGCATACTGAGGCCTGGAGTAATTTGTAAAGAAACTTTCATCTATGTAGCTCCTCATTTGGAAATGTGAAAGTCCAAACAGTATGGCAGTGGCTCTGGCAAGAGCCACCTACCTAGGTCACAGCGTGGTGAATGGCTTCATGATGGGAGCAGAGAGAGATGGAAGAGGGAGATCATGTTGTGAAACTGGAATCCAAGCACAGGAAAAGGCCAGCACTTTTTTCAGCGCCACTCCTAGTTCTTGTACTTGGGGCCTACGCACTGTCCCTGAGCTTTTATTTTCCCTTAAAGCTAGCACTCTGCCACTTGAGCTACAGATCCACTCGTGACTTTTTGGTGGTTAAGTGGAAATGCAAATCTCACAGATTTTCCTGCTGGAGCTAGCTTCCAATCATGATCCACTCCAGAGTACCTAGAATTTCAGGCATGAGCCACCAGCACCCAGCTTTGTATACTCTTTTACAGCAGCCCTTTCTTCATAACTAACCAAGATCCCACAAGATGGCATCCCTAACAACTTAACTTAAGCTCCATGTTCCCCCTCCATCTGCCTGTCTGTCTCTCTGTCTCTGTCTCTCTGTCTCTGTCTCTGTCTCTCTGTCTCTGTCTCTCTCTCTCTCTCTTTCTCTCTCTCTCTCTCATTCTTTTCTTTTGCTGGTTTTTAAAGATGGAAACTCTGGGCTTTTTTTGCCCAGGCTAGTTTGGAACCACAATCCTTTGGATCTCAGCCTCCTGAGTAGCTAGAATGACAACCATGAGCCACTGGCTTAAGCTCTACCTCTTAAAGGTTCTGCCATCTCCCCTCTTTGCCACACTGAGGACCCAGCTTGAGACCTACTCCAACCATAATCAAACTACAACAGCCAAGACTTCATGTTTACCTAGCCCTGTCTGACCCTGAGCTCATCCTACTCTGACTCCTCTGTCTCTCCTTTTTCTCTCTTTCTTTCCTGCCACCAGATTTCTGAGTCTTAGACTTTGATCCCAGGGAGGTATCCTCAGCACAGGGCATCTCCTGTAGGATTCCAAACAGGCAAATTTGGACATAAAACATCTCCCCACAACACAGGAAGCCTATTGAGTTGTTGAAGCCTTGCAAGCCTGGAATCTCAGTGACAGAGGGTCTGCTGGTCCCCTCCTTTCCTCAGTACAGAGAACAGAGGATAGTGAAGTGAGATTTCTGAATAACTGTCACTATAGTAGTCACCAAGATGGTTTAGACATGTCCCATACACTTTAAACTAGGCATTGTTTTCACCTTATTATAGTTAACTGCCACAAAACCTCAGGTGGTAAGACCTATAAGAACCTTCATTTTACAGAGGAGGAAACTGGGAGCACAGAGTTTACATACATCACTTAAGGGACAGAACTGGATCAGAACTCAGCATAGTGGTCCTGCCCTCCTTTGTCTGAGCTGGAAAGCCCCAAAAGTGCACATAGTCCTACCCTCATGGTGAAAAAAAAAAAAAGAGGACAAGGGAGAAGTAGTCTAGGTCACTGACAGCTGTATGGATGCCCGGGACTTCAGTCTAGGCTTTGATCCCTCCGGACACTGCATCTATGCACACTCTGCCTACCACTAACTGAAGGAGGCTGGGTTTCTCATGAGCAGCTTCTTTATGCTGGAGTGATCACTCTTCATAAAGCCAGTTGGCAAGACCTTGAAGTCTCTTGCTAACAATTCATATTCTTCACATCCTGCAAGCAGCATCTTGTAGGAGTCTTGCAGCGTTGGCTGGGGAATAACCAAAGCTAACAGCATTTCCAGAAACAGGAAAGTCCCAAGCTCCGTATTCCTCAGCTCCTCCTCAGCCCACAGGCACAAGCTCTGGAACCAACAGGAGCTTTTCTTTTCTTTCTGAGACTCTCAAGTTGACACTTATGTAATCTGGGGGGAAGAGAGGGATATCATCATCTCCTAACTGTCTCTACCCCCAATTTTTCTGTAGATGAAAACTCTGAGGATGGAAAATGACCTAATCCAAGTCACTGGAGGAGAGAGAGGCCTGTAAGGAGATTGAGTTATGCCTTAAGTCCTACTGGAGGGTCAGAGGCAGGTTTGATCCAAAACCTGTCCACTCAGGATTCCAGTTCTTTCTATTATACTTTGTAGAGGCCTCCCAACACTTAGTTTTCCCTGAGTAGATGCACTTTCTAAAAAGAAAAAAGAAGTTTTATATTATTCTTAAATTTTTGAGCAATCATGATGTCCTTTCAGAAACATATTTTTGGGGATGGGGTTGACTTGTCCTATTCTTTCCTTATTAATCGATTTATACCAGAATTACTGGGTCAACCACCAAACTTGTCCCCTCCATTGGTCTTGGGGACTTGAAGGAGATGTGTTTAGGTTATACTAATAAGTTCAAGTGATTTAGAACTCACTTCAATGGACCACATGCTTTAATGTTACATTTTACAACAGCCTGGTGAGGTAAACTCAGGCCTGTTGTATAGCCTGGCTCTGTACTATTGGACTGATGGCATCCACATAATTACAATGAATAAGCCAGGGCTCGATTCAGGTCCCCCCCCCACACACACCCACAGACACACACAGACTATGTGAGCTCAAAGCTCTTTATCCAAGTTACTTTTCTCCCCAAGTATAAAGTGAGCATCATACTTACCTCACAGACGCCACTGGGAAGACCGAATAAGGTGCTCAGAACACTGCAGTACTCAGAAAACATTAGCCCTGCTATCTTCTCACTTTTTCCAGCCAGGAATTGCCTTACAGAAAAGGTACGTATCCCCTGAGGTTTGTTTTCTGAATATAGATGCTATAAACGAGCATCAAAAGGATCCTGATAGATTCCAGATGAAAAATGCACAGTAGATTTGTCATGATTGGCGTGATACTGTGGTTAATATAATCAAAGGGCTTGTGGGAACTACTGGGGGGGAAGGCGTGACAAACTTTTTTTTTTCTCTCTCTTGATGAACTTGGAGAACACAGGCCTGGTGCTGCTGGGCACTATCTTGCTACTGTGTGGGAAATGAGAATGGAACCAAAGTGGAGGGAAAGGACCTGAGAGAGACAGAGTTCACATGACTCATTGGGACCTTCCCCCAGCAAGTTCCACTCCAGGCACTGAAATTATATGAGTGAGTATATAAAGAATGGGAAGTGCGGTTTGGGGTTGTGGATCACTTTCTAGTTGAGGAATCTCAATTGCCACAGGGTAATTAAAAGAGCAAAAGAATCCAGGCACAGTGGTCTAGGGTTGTAATCCTAGCCATTAGGAGGCTGAGATCAGGAGGATCATTGCTCAAGAAAAATCCTAGACAGAAAACACCTTGAGATTCTATCTCAGTGGTAAAAGCTGCCATGAGTTTGTTATCCCAGCTATGAAGTGAAGGTAAAGTCCAGCTGTGTACCTAAGCAGGAAATGAGACCCTATTTAAATAATAACCAGTGTATAAAAGGGCTAAAGATATAGCTCAGTGGTAGAGTGCCTGCTTATCGAGCATGAGGCCCTAAGTTCAAGCCCCTGCATTATGAGAGAGAGAGAGAGAGAGAGAGAGATGATGAGTGAAGGTTGAAAGTACACTGGAAATACATAGGGCATTTCAGCTTGGCTATGGAAATGTGTCATTTTTCAAACTAATAGCTATTTGGATGTTTCTGATGCTATTCTTTTTATTATTTGTTTATTTTTTATGCTGGTTCTGGGGCTTGGATTCAAGGCCTGGGTTATGTCCTTGAGCTTCTATTGTTCAAGGTTAGTGCTCTATCGTTTGAGCCACAGCTCCACTTCCAGGTTTGTTTTTTATTCTATTCTATTTTATTTTTTACAATTTTTTATTGGAGATAAGAGACTCATGGACTTTCCTGTCCAGGCTGGCTTCAAATCGCAATCCTCAGATCTCACCTGTCTGAATAACTAGGATTATAGGCCATGAGCCACTGGTGCCTGGCTCTGATGTTATTCTTATGCCTTGAAATATCTCACAATACATTTTTTAATTTCATGTAAAGAATGCAACATACATATATACTGGAGAAAAATAATAAAATCTAGAAGTAGGTATATATAAAAGTGGAAATGCCTGGGAGACTAAGTCTACTTTGGCACATCTATGGTCATGATCCCAGCTCTGAGTTAGGCATAGGTAGGAGAATCATGTTCTAAAACCAGACTAGGAAAAAACTAGAGGTCTTACCTGAAAAATAAAGCAAAAAGCACTGGAAGTATGGCTCAAATGTTAGAATGCCTTTCTAGCTAGTGTAAGGCCTTGAGTTCAAACTCCAGTACTGCCAGAGAGAGAGAGAGAGAGAGAGAAATTAAAGCAACCTAACACTATTTGATTCAGTGAAGACTTCCTTTTATAAACATACAAACATCTTACCTCCTCCTGAGGAGTCATTCAGTGAACATTAAATGTGAGTCTACATGGGCCAAACAATTTATTGGGCCCTTATAGTGTCTTCTCATTTCCTTCTTAATAGCAATAACAATAAGTTCAGTCAGATATAATTATAGTATTTTATAACACAAAGAAATCAAGATTAAGAATGATAAAAACAGAGCTGAGCATTGGTGGCTCATGCCTGTAATCCTAGCTTCTCAGGAGGCTGAGATCTGAGAATCAGGGTTGGAAACTAGCCCAGGCAGGAAAGTTTGTGAAATTCTTATTTCTAATTAACCACCAAAAATCCAGAAGGAGAGCTGAGGCTCCAGTGGTAGAGCACTAACCTTGAGCAAAAATGCTTAGGGAAAACATGTAGACCCTGAATTCAAACCTCAGGATTGGCGTGTGCACACACACACACAAACACACACACACAATCACATCACTGACCCAAATTCAGCTCACCCCTAGATCTACCTGAATTCAAAGCCATAGTTTGTACTCTGACAGCCTTCAAGCTGGATCAGCCCCAGCTTCCATGGAGGCCACTGGGTAAGAAATGACAAATAATCTTCACCCCAAGTTTCCATGTCTCCAACATCAGGATCCTTGGCGTCTTAGGCTTTCTAAAATTAAGCTGATCTCTTCCTTCCCTACCTTGAGCCAGTTTTAAATATAGGCTCTCTTATCCATCTTCCTTGTTCAATGATGTTTCCGCTGCACTTCATGGACATCCAGCCCCAGCAGTATTTTTCCTAATGCCCTCTTGACTTCCTTTGGGAGTCTGAGCTGCTATGCATGTTGGATCCCGTATCTTGTGAACTTGAACGTCATCCCCTTCCCTGATGGAGATAAGGAAGAGCCTCCTAGGATTTTACTCACCCCTTGTAGATCAGGCTCTGGGTTGTCATATGAACCCTATAACTTGGCCTGGAATGGATTTCCTACCGGCTACAGGATAATGCAGAGAGAGGATTAACTTTGGACCCAGACGGACTTGGATTTTATCTTAGTTGTGAAATATTTCTGGCCCTTGGTTTCTTTGTTTCTATAATCCAGGTGATAATACATCATTTCCAAGCCAAACATGAAAGTTAACTAAGTGGCACTGGTATAAGTTATTTAACTTCTTGGCACCTGGGAATTTTAAAGTAACTGTTGTTATTTATCTTTCTTCTCTTGGCTGATAAAGGCTCATATCCTTCCCTTATCACGATAGAGTATTAACATCAATTATAATTATGCATAAAATCATATAGCCTAAGAAAGATAATTCAAACATCTAGGGCAGAAGTTTGAATCTCCATTCTACCACTTAGTAGCTGGGTGGCTTTGGGCGTTTACTTACACCTTCCAAACTTGTTTTCTCATGCCATGTCAATTTTAAGATTACACTGACCTCATGGGTTAAATCACTTAAAATAAAGCCTTGCCCATCGTAAGCATGTGGTTTCTGTGAGCCATCATTATTATACCACCGTCAATGGAGCTCTTTTAAGTCCCAGGCTCTGTTAAATTCTGCATACGCTCTCACATTCACAGTGGTGTGGCTCATGCTATTCGTACCGTACTATTGAATTGGGGCAACTGAGCTTCGAAGTGGGAAGATAAACTGCCTCAAATCCCACAGCTAGGTGGTGGCAGAGGCTGGGTCCATGTCAGGCAGTTGACCCCACTACCTCCTCTTCACTCCTCTCCTGACTTCCAGCTCCTTCTCTAAGGAGCCCTCTTGGCTCCTTCCTACTCTGATATCTCAGAGACATTTCCACATTAATCTTGGTTTCCTTTGTTATTTATGTCCTGCTACCTTTCCCATATTTTATCACAAGAGTTCATTAGTCACAAATATGTCTTCATGGTTATGACCCTAAAAGGAAACATTCAAAACATTCTGGAACCTCTACCCACCCATCCTTGATAATCACTCATGAATGATCACCTGTTTATCAGAGCACAGAAGGAAACCTATTGTTGGATTATAAATGAAAAATGATCAGGTTAGAGGGCCTCCTGTAAGACATGGGCTTCTAGGGCCCTGCTGAGTAAGCTGGTGAACATGTACATGACCCTTGTGAACAGGAGGCACCAGTCCAAACTGCTGCCAGGTTTGCCCTGCTTGCTGTGAACTGGATCTTCTAGGAACAAGGATGCATTGCCACAGACGTACTGACACATTCACTTAACAAGCAGTACAAATTAAAACCACAGCAGCCACCATTCCCTGATTGGCAAGGACAAGGGGGCTCAGGATGGGTGACTTCATGGTACCATACTGCTAACCATGCCAGCCTTGTGGTACTTGCTCACCAAAAATGCCAGAGGTGTTGCTCTTCCCATATATATATATATATATATATATATATATATATATATATTTCAACGACATATATATATTTCAACTATATATATATATATATATAGTTGAAAACAAAACAAAGCAACAGGAAGCAAGAAAAAAGGAAGGAAAGAAAGAGAAAGAAAGAAGGAAGGAAGGAAGGAAGGAAGGAAGGAAGGAAGGAAGGAAGGAAGGAAGGAAGGAAGGAAGGACAAGGACATAAATATCTAAACATGGGCTGAGAAGATGGCTCAGTGGTAGAGTGCTTGCCTTGCATGCCTGAGGCCCTGGGTTCGATTCCTCAGCACCACATAAGCAAAAAGGAAAAAAGCCAGAAGTGGCGCTGTGACTCAAGTGGTAGAGCGCTAGCCTTGAGCTGAAGAGCTGAGGGACAGTGCCCAGGCCCAGAGTTCAGGCCCACGACTGGACCCCAAAAAACAAAAAATAAAAACAAATATCTAAACATATCCCTAAACTCTCTTTTTCCTTAAGAACTGCACTTTTTTTTTGTTAAAGCCCCTTTCCCCTTAAGACAACAAGCTTTGCTAGAGGCTGGCGTTGGAGGAGGACAGAATGATGATAAATCTACCAACCACAGCAGCCCCCTCCATTAACCCTGAAATGAGAAACACATGGAGGTTGATGTGGAGGTGGCAGGGAATGGAGGCAGAGTTCATGAAGTCCACACCCCACCTCTGGTATAGACAGGGATTTGTTGTGGAGCTCAAACAGCCCAGCATTCCCCACAGGAGATTGGAGAGAGCAGAAGACCTACCAGGCTCCAGGCTGTCTTAGGCAAAGGTAACAAAGGGGAGGAGCCACTGCGTGGTGTTTGCTCTGACTTCAAGCCCAGCAGTCGGTCCACGTTGCCTGTCAGCTGTTTTGTACTGGGACACTGCAAACTTTAAACATGGGGATTTGACCCAGAGAGATCAAAGTCCCTATCCAGGAGCAACTGTCCTGTCCTTACGTGAAATCAAAATCTTTGACACTTGTCAAGCATCTTGGGGTCAAAACTGGTTTTAAAATGGAGGCACTTTCTTATCTTTCTAAGGCAGCTTCCACTCTGTGTTCTCAATTAATGACCAATAGTCACCTGTCAATCAGCTAGGATTTCATTCTGTCTTGGTGTCATACCCATGTGCCACTAATGAGCAAAGGCAGCTGGCTGTACTTAGGAAATACCTGCCCAGTGTCACTTCCTCTCCATGCCTGGAGCACCTGCTCTGGCTGGGGCCCAGTACTTTTCTCCTGGCTTCTCATTATAGCTGCCCACTCTCCTCTCCTACCTGCTGCCATGCACGATCTTCCTGTGCAATTAAGTCAGTCTACTGTTCGATTGAATGCCTTTTCCCTTGGGACGTGTCCAAACTCTTTATCGGGGAATGCAAGGCCCTGCATAACCAAACTCCTTGTCTTCTCTCCAACTACTTCTGCCTTCCTTTGTTGTTGTTGTTGTTTTTTCTTTTCTTTCACTCCAGAAGTTCTGTCCTGGTTTACAGCTAAAACTACATAATACAATTACTGATCACTCCCCCACCCCCTCTCTCTCATGTTACTCCTTCCTTCTGGAATTCCCTTTCCCTTACCTCTGCCAACACCTCCTTATTGTTTGAGGCTGGCCCTCCTTCCCCTGATCCACTCTCTTTTGTCAAGCTCCCCACAGCCCTTTATAGCTGCTGTGTACACTCAGAGTGATAGTCACCTATGCATGTGGCTTGCTTCTTATTTGTCTATGAAATCCTTAAAGGCCAGGACTCTGTTTCATTCATTGCTATATCACTTGCTGCCAGCCAAAGCTCCAGAGAAGAAAGAGGAGGAGGAAGAATAGGAGGAAGAAGAGGAGGAGGAGCAGGCAGAGGAGGAGGAGGAGGAGAAGGAGGAGGAAAATGCTGAATAAATGAGTGAATCAATGGTTTATGAACCTGATGTGACTTTTGAAGGAGAGTGAGAGGCCTAGAAGAACTTCCACCAAGTGCCATCTTGAGCTTTTCTTCTTGTAGAGTCTTCTTAACCTGCCCCAGCCCAGGGATGAGGGTTGACTACCCCTCCCCCCCTTCTTAGGCCTCCACTCTACTGGAAACAACTCTTACCTGTCATCTGTAATAATATGTTGTTGTTTTGCATGCCTATCGCCTCCACAAATCTGAGTTGTCTAGGGGCACATGTTGAGGATACATTGAGTGGCTTGATATGAATGCTTTTTGTGAGCATAGGAACTGCAGAATGAGCACAGGTTTGGTAAGCAGATGGCTGCCTCTTTCAGGTAGAATGTCTACAAGGCACTGGGTCTCTGTCCATCTCTGGGATTCGGGAGAGAATTCTGGTGTGGTATCATCTCACCATGGACCAGGTAAACTCCTCAGAAGGGGGATCCAGTGTTAGAAGAATAGTGAAGCTGGAGCCCTGAGATTAAAGAACTGATGAAGACAGATGAGCCCTTGCAAGTGACAAGGGACAGTTTCCAAAGAGATGAGAGCTGCTTCACAGATGTGATGTCACTCAAACGTAGGCAGAGAGTACTCTGCGAAGAATGGCTGATGTCCAAGACTCCCATTCTAAACCATCCAGCTCCAGCCTGCCCTCATAGAGGTGCCAGCCTGTTGGCTGAATAGAACACACCATTTCAGCCCTCCCACCCTTTTGCTCAGCACCTCCCTCTGCAGTAAGGTCCACACTCAAGCATCCTAAAATTGTCTCCATCCATCAAGTGCCATTATGAGCTTTTTCATCCTGCAGATTCTTCCTTACCTGTCCCAGCCCAGGAATGAGGGTTGACTACCTCCGTCTTAGGCCTCCACTCTCCTAGAAAGTTAACTCTTGCATATCATCTGTACTAATAGTTTGTTGTTGTTTTCCATGGCCATCATCTCCACAGATCTGAGTTGTCTATGGACACATGTATTATCTATTGCTATGATGTCAAAGGCAGACACAGCGGCTGGCATAAACTCTAAATTCTAAATATTTTTCTGAGTGACAACAAAGGAAGGAAGGAAGGACTTTGCACAGCAACATCTCTCAGAGAACAAATCAATACAAGGGCAAACCACAAAATCTGGGTTCATGGAAGGTTGTCCTGTGTTGGGTTTTGGTTAAGTGAGGCTCCCTTGGACATGCCTGGGTTAATATTACACAGGATGTAGAAGGTGACTTTTGCCCTGGCCTCTAGGAGCTCCTGATTGTGGCTGCAAATTAAATGGATCTCAGTGAGAGGAGGGAGCACCTTTGGGGGGTTATATAGAAACATCCGTTTGTGTCAACACTGCCAAATTGCCTTGCCCTTGATCCCACTGCATGAGGGGTGTCTCATAAATACTAAATAATCAGAATGACCATACTCTAGGGGGTGTCAGGAGCCATAAAAGCTGGGCTTTTTTATGGATGCTTCCCACGTCTCCAGGTGGGTGGTTAGAAATTGAGCAGGCCTGATGGTCAGAGGTCTCCATACAGGCTGGATCTGAAAGACCTATAAGCTTGGGTGGCAAAGAGCTCCAATCACAGGCAGGGACGCCCAACCCTTGATTGATAGAGGAAGGCCACCCACACTCTGCCTTCTGGAATCCATCGGTGAGTCATGGGCCAAAGGATTATGTCTTCAATATGGGCCATTGGGCCTGATACGAAGGCATTTCCTGCTCACAGCTTAGAGGAGCTGTCCTGAATGAGGGTAATGACCCCTAAATCCAAGAAATAACAAGATGAGAGAAAAATCCTAGTCTCATTTACACCTCTAGGGACATGGCTTCCTTAGGCCTTTTGTGTTTGAGTCTTTATTCTCCAAGACCTTAGTTTATATTCATCTTGTCACTCATCCATTGTATTTGTCCATTCTGTGGCCATTAACTCACCATCTGTGTAAGATGTTAGACCTTCCAGAAGTCCATAAGACATATTTCCCATTTTTACTGGATCAGTGATGGAGAGACAGGTAAGAAACCATTCCTAGACAGTGTGTTTGTTAAATACAGCCAAAGAGACAGGTACAAGGGGAAAAATACACCATCAGAGCTTTGAAGAATCAATACACTTTTGTCAAGCAGGTATAAAGGAGAAAGGAGTGTGCCAAGGATCTAAACGAAACAGGAGGCCTTCTATTCAATGAGACAAAGTGTGACTGCCAAAATTGGGACAAGAGCAGGGCTCTACCTTGCACAAGACCACTATCTGCATGTCTTTGAGGCAGTATGGTGCCCATCCTTTGGCACTATGCCCTCTGTGGCTCTAGTCTGGAATCCTGGGTTCAAGTTTTGCTTCTGCATTAGTTAGCTGCAAGACCATGGATCATAGGGTTTTTTGTTGTTTGTTTATTGTTTGTTTTTACATTTCTCAGTCATTCCAAATGTAGGATAAAGGAATTAAACTGTATGCTTTCCAAATATCCACTTCCTTCTAGAATTGTCCATGAGTTTATGAGTCCAGCCTGTGTTGAAATGGCAGGTAGCTAGAGCTTGATATTTCAGGACTCATCCTTGGAAATGAGGCATTCATCTTCCCACATGTCTTAATTTCTATGAAGTTTTTACCCAAATTGATTAAATGTTAATGGCCTGGAATATTACCACAAAAAAGGTGTTTAATCCAAGTGGTTCATTTTGCAGAAATCAAGACCAAGACATAGAATAGGTAAATGATTTACCAAAAGACAACACAGCAAGTCAGCTGAGGACCAAAACTTGGGTCAGACAAAGGTGTCTTTTGTGACCCAGGTTTGACCATGACTCCATCAAGACATTGTAACCTCTCAGGCCTAAGTTTCAAGTTTAAATACTAAAAAGGAAGTTGTAGACAAAACCAATGTCCTCGTAAGAAATATGATTTTGCTAATGCATTCTCCCTGCCTCTGGCCATCCTGTTTCTACATGCTGGCTGGGTCCCAAAGAGCAGAGAATGAAGTTGATCAAACCTGCAGATCTAGGACCATGGCATGCTTCCACCTGATAGTTCTTTGAAATATGAATCCCAAGTACCTTTCCTCATAAATAGGTTAAATTCATGGATGCTTGCATCCAGTCACTTTAGACATATTCAAAATACTCCAAGCACCATCTATCTACTCAAGTAACAGGTGAACAACCCACACGTGACTCTGTCTCTTTGCCTCTTGGCTTCCCTTCTCTCATTTTAGTCCCTATTTCAGAACCATATCCTTTCTTACCTGGGCTCCTGCACTAGTCATCTGTCTCTTTTCCTCTTATCCATCTTCTCTGCACAGTCACTTTTCTGACTTCAACTCTCCCCTGTTGAAAAGCAGATCAGGACACCCTAAACCTACTAAGTAAAACTCCCCAACCTTGTTTACCATACCATTTGTGGATTTTTTTCATCTACCCGTCACTCTTCATCTAGCCATTTCCCTTCAGCCTTCATACTCCACAGGAGCTCACCTATTAATTATGATTCTACCCCTCTTTTGTATTCTCTCAAGTCTCTATATCTTTGCTGAAATTCCTCTGCCAAGAATTGTTGTCCCATCCTCAAACCCATCTGTCCTGTGCAGCCCCTTGGATTCGTTCACATGGAAACCCATAACAAATTGTCCAGTCTGGTTGGCTTAGAACTTAGAAATTCATTTTGTCCAGTCCTGGAGCCTGGAAGTCCATACACATGGTGTCTGTAAATTCCATTTCTGATGAAAGCTTACCTCCTAAGCTTTCAGTCTACCACCTTTACCTTGTGTCCTTACATGGTCTTGTATCTCTGACACTGCCCCTCTAATGTCATGTTCTTTTCTTTCCAGGACTCTAAGCCTATGTTCTACCCTTAAAATCTCATTTAACTTTAATACTCTTCCTCTATAAAATAGGGTATTGGTGGTGGAGGTCATTAGGTCATTATACCTCTATTGTAGGTCCTAACTCAGAATATGAAGACAATTTGTTTTTATGTTTATCTCTTCCACAGGTTTCTGAAGGCATTTGTAATATACCAGACCCCAAAATTCAGTGAGGGCCAGTCCTAAACATCAGACTCTAGGTTGACAAAATATGGTAAGGCTCTCATTAAGAAAAGGATTAAAAGTTAGAATATGAAGTGAATTTAGAAGGAAGGGGCATGTGCAAAAGACATACCTTGGAGGCTCCATGTGTTTTTCACACTTTCTGTTTTGACTCACTTCCCAAATCGTTATCCTATAATGTCAGCCTTGCTGAAAGGCAGAGTAAAGACAAACAGTACAGAACAAAACCAGCCATCTGACCTCCTCAGCAATCTTGACTTAGGTTTACAGGAACACCTGGAGTTCCTATAGCCTACACGTCACATTGAAGCCATGTCAAAGAAGTTGATTCCTGAAAGAATGAATGGCCATTGCAGTGCCAACTTGGCTGTAGTTAACTTTTAGCTCCCCAGAAACATCATATAAGCTTCATACCTGTGACCTCTGGGATTTGGGTGACAACTTTCCATCTTCCTGTCACCTTGATGCCGTATTGGTTCTTTCGCTATTTTTATTAGGTATTTATGCTTTTATTTTGAGTTATCTTTAAGTAATTATTCAAGGGGGTTTTACGTCAACATATCAATTTACAAGTATAATGCATCTTGTCCAGGATCACTCCCTCCATCATTCTCCTTCTTCTCAAGTTATTGGCCTTAGAGAGAGGAGAACCCCACCTCTCACAGTGACAGACATAATAAGGATGTAACACAATAAAAAATACCTCAATATCCACAAGCTGACTTTAGATCCAGTATGTCACTGTTCTTGCATATGTAAAATGGGTTTATGGTACCTGCTGGGCAAAGGCTGACTTGAAGACCAGGTGACCTGGGAATATATTAAATATGTGCTTGCTGGATTACTGTTTGTGCTTACCACTACAAAGAGAGGGTCATAAACAAAGGGGTGTTACCTTATTTTCTGCTTGATATCCCCAACAGTGCTTGGGCATGAATAGTATTTGGTAATTTGTGGATGAGAAGAACACAGGGCTAGAGACTAATAGCTTAGGAATGGCATCCAGCATCCATAGATAGATAGTTCTTTCTACTTTAGCTGATGCTATTATTCATAAAGCATGTTTAAATGAACAAAGAGTAAGAAAATACAGATTTCTAAACAACTCTTAGCTAGACTCTGAGGAGCAAACATTTCAAAAATTGTTACCATCCTATATGTTTTAAATATAGAGTGCACTTATAATATTCAATTTATATGTGAAGACTGAACTGGGAAAATTGAGATGATGTGAGGGACAGGGAAGAATGACAGAAGGGGTAACACTGATCAAGGTGCGTAGTACTCACAAACTAACATATTGAATGAAGCCCTTGTACAACCACTTGTGGATAAAAATAAATAAATAATAATAAAATATGAAGTATCTTTGCAACACACACACTCGCACGCGTACACACACACACACACACACACACACACACACACACACACCACTGAAAGCCTGCCAGGTAGCCAGTACATTAAAACATAGGAAAGCCCCAGAAATTTGACACAGTTTCTTGGTGACCAAAGCAGCGTCTTGATTTCTTGCTCAGTCATCTTTTATTCTGCAGGGAGTATGGTGGGACTCTAGCCAAGGCCTCTCTGTTAGCTGTTTAAGAGCTGAGCCATTACCAGACAACCTCAAATCATGTCTGGCCCCAGCTCTACCAGCTTAGAGCTGAAAAGTCAGTCCTCCAACTTTTTGGTGAACTCTTCACCCCAATCAGTTAAGACACATCCCACCAAAAGCCCCAAACAAGTTTGTGTGGCCTGACCTTGACGATTCCAGTTAAAAAGACATGGCTCCTTCAGGAAGCATCTATCATTTTAAAATGGCTAACATGATGGACAAGGAATTCCACAGTCAGGCTATGTTCCAGCCCTCAAGAGAGGACGTTAGCATTCTGAGTCCATTCTTTTATTACTGATGAGGAAACTGAAGCCCAAAGTCATCAAAGAACTTCTCAGGGCCTGACTTTGTTATTCTTGTGATTCAAGGAATGAATTTGACTGTTCTAGCTTTTCATATAGAGCACTTAATTCTTACACTTGTCAGTGCCCGTGACTGACTGCTTACTGGTTGGAGATGGAAGTCTGTTTTGTGTATTCTGTGTACACTGTATGCACTGAAGTATACGAGAGCTGCTGCACCTTTCTGAGCCTTTAATTCCACCCTTTCCAGGATAAGAGGAAGACATTTTCTTCCCTGTGTGATACCAAGTGAGATGAAGTGAGACAGCACTGACTTAAAGCTGGTGTTCGAATTGCTTCATGACTGAGAGTTTCACATCTTGTTTCCTCTTTCCTCCTTGCCTCCATTCTTTTCCTCCTTCATTCTCACCAGGTATGTGATAAACGCAGAAGGAACCTTGCTCAAAGGCAGTTAATCTCCAAGTGGGATGATGAGAATAGAGAATTTCTCCATCGCCTCCTCCCTGACTCATCCTCTTCAGTAACAGATGTTTGTCCACGTTCAGGAGAAAATACTAATCCCTTCCTCCTGGCAGCTCCTGGGTGACACTGCCTCATGTACAGATGCTCACAGCAAGTTGTATCTGAACACAAGGAGAAAACAGCCACAGTAAACATGGAAATGATATGCATACTTTCAAGAGTTGAGAAGTCACATAGAGGAAGGGGGAAGGGTCACATTAAGGTCCAGAAATGAGTCAGTCAGAGGGGAAACCCAAGAAGCACTGTAGTTGTCTAATTAAAGAACAAGCAAAACTAGTAAAGGGAAGTAGAAGTTCACTGGTCCAGGCAAACTATCTGCAAACTAAGTATTTCTATAGAGAACCCAGAATGTATCAGATACTAAATTCATTCAGTCTTCTAGGTTCTGTAATTAAGCCGCGTGGGAAAAATATGACATCATATGAAATCAGAAAGGAGAAGAGAAGATTAAAAAAGAGAAGAGAAGAAATGGGAAGAGGGGAGAGAGTAAAGGAAGGGAGGATAGAGGAAAGGAGAGGAGAGGAGAGGAGAGGAGAGGAGAGGAAAGGAGAGGAGAGGAGAGGAGATAATTATAGCAGTGTGAGTTGACTGGCTTTTGATCGTTGGTGAGAAACTTCCACTGGACATTAAGTTCTTTCTGAAAGTTTTCTTCCTGAGTCCTGCCTAGGCCATAAGATGAGAAGAGAATATTATGTTAAACTTCTATTGGAGAGGAAAATATTCAGGATTTGCTGCAGCTGCCTGTTGGACTGTCTCCTCAGTTCTTTTTTCTCAGGTTTTCATTTATTATTTCTTCATTCCCATAGTCTCTTAGTATATACATGCCAGACTGTAGTACTAAGAGAGGAATTAAGTTTCCAACACATGAATTTAAGGGACACATTCAAGTTGTAATGTCATCTCTCTTCAAATCCCTTAATATACTACTCACTCTTCCTTCTAATCACAGTGAGAAACCCTCAGGTGCCCAATATAGGGAGCTTTTGCTCATGCCTGTGATAATTGTGTATATCCTAACTTGGGCATGAAATGGGCTTCTCTGCTTTGGCCTTCTACTGGATCCTTATGTCTCAGTCTTGGCACTTGCCGCAGTAGCTAACTCAGCAGGGAAGAGCAATCACCTAGGGGAAAAAGAATCCTGGGAGGGTACACTTGCTTGTGCTCAGCTTGCAGGCTTGGGTGTCCTGACATGAGGCTACAAATATCCAAACAAAGGAGGAGATTTTGAAATGTCCGTATAGGCTCCAAAGGGCTAACTGTGGGCCTAGTAAGTAGAGGAACTTTGTTCATACCTCAGAGTAGTTTTATGTGTACTCACCACCTCTGCACTGACCTTCTGAGAAGTACCTCACCCCTCAGGCCTACAGAAGGAGCTCAAGAAACATTTTAATGAATAACAGAATTAATTATGAATGAATTAATGAGTGTATGAATGAATAAATGATGACCAAGGTCTAGAGAGGGAAACTGACTTTGGGAGAGTCACGTAGTCAATATCGTAAGTGGCTGGAATCTCCCAACCTCCTGGAATCTATTCCAGAGCCTCTGTTTGCAGTGGAACCCTCCTCCAAAGTATTTTTTTCTAGAAGCCAAACCCTCAGGGGGACATCTTCAGTTCATGCTGAAGACAAGTCAGATGAACTTCATCAATTCTGAGCACTGTCATGCATCTTATTCACTAGGTCACTGGGGGTTCCTGGCATAAAGAAATATTTAGGGAGACTCATTTTTCCACCTCCAATTCATAATTCTGTCTGCTCGTCACTCTTCACCCAGATTTAAGAGGTGCTAACTAAGCTCAAGCAGGCCCATGCCTTTAATGCTGCTGTCCTGACCTGGCTTTACCCCTTCCACTCTTATCCTGAAAACCTCCAGTTACTTTACCAAGTAGCTTCTCTTTAACATTCTGGTCTTTGGGAATAATGTGATCCAGACCCTCTGATGACATGCTCTCCAGGAGAAAGTGAGGGAGAGGGTAGAAATTCTTCGCATTCCCCAGGCAGCAACAAGGTCCCGGTGGTTCTGCTCCTTGCTGTGCCACTCGGGCAGAAAGGCATATGGGCAAGTCAGCTAAAAACATGCGATAAGGCCAAGGCTAGAGCTATTTGCCTGTGGAAGTCAATACACCCAAGGCACAGCTGTCCACGAAATATGTGAAAGACTGCAGCCAAATGCTGCAGGCCACACCTGCAAATGCCAACACTGGGAAAGCTGACCCAGAAGGATCTCCAGTTTGAGGTGAGACCCTGTTTTAAACAAACAAACAAACAAAATCTGATGTAGTGGCTCAGATGGGAGAGCACCTGCCTACAGAGGGTAAGATTTTATTTATCTACTTACTTATTTGTTTATTTGTAATGCTACAGGGGCTTAAACTTGATCCCAGGACCACCAAAAATAGACAAGTAAAATAAAGATTCCTAACAAACCATTCTTTAAAAAATATAATCAAGCAACACCAAAACAAAAAGACTGCCAAGAACAAGGTTTTCAACTCTTTTTTTTTTCTCCTCTTATCCATTTAATGAGACAGGCTGCGCTAGGCAGAGCGAGGCCAGCCCTGGCTTCTGATGCCAGCCTTCCCTTCCTCCTCCTCCTTCTTCTCTTTACTCCCTTCTCCTCACCCTCATCCTTCCCGCCCCCAATTCCTTGTTCATACGCTGCCAGCCAGCCAGAAAACTGGGACCCAAATCCACAGCAAAGCCAGGGCAGAGGGGACTTGCCACCCACCTTCACTCCAAAAGTAATGCTACACTCAAAGAAAGCAGCATCACTAGGACACCATGAAAAATGATGCTGAGCTTAAGAAAGAGGAGCATTGGTGGGAGAGTCAGAAGGGCTGGGGGAATGTACAGTGGAATTTACAAGCAAAATCATTGCGTTGCTGCAATAACAAATCAGGGATTCAAAAAGGAGCTCTAGGGCTGGGAATGTGGCTTAGTGGTAGAGTGCTTGCCTTGCATAAGTGAAGCCCTGGCTGGGTTCAATTCCTCAGTACCACATAAACAGGAAAAGCCAGAAGTGGCATTGAGGCTCAAGTGGTACAGAGTACTAGCCTTGAGCAAAAAAAGCTCAGGGATAGTGCCCAGGTCTGGAGTTCAAGCAACAGGACTGGCAAAAAAAAAAAAAAAGAGCCGTAACTAGCCCCAGGCCACCCTTGTTCCACACCATCCTTCCTGGCTCATTATCCTCACCTTTGCCACTTCATATCTTTGAGTCTCTGGTGACATCTGTCACATACAACTTCTGTCTACCCTCAACCTGCAGCTGAAAAGCACACAGCCTCACGAACATGTCCTAACACATTCTTGACAACAAGTCTGAGTGGGTTCTTGATGCCAAAAAGGTCAAGCTGCACTTATCTGGTGGATTCCGCCCTGCTGTTGTAAACATGTATTTTACATGTTTTTGCTCTCTTTCTGGACCCCCATCACTTCCTTCCCCTAGTTTATTTTGCCTACTAATTTTGCTCCTGCTTTATTGAGGAAGTCAATGCAATCAGAACAGAAAGTTCACCAGCCATCCCCATCCACCCAATCTGCAGCCTTCCTGCCCCTACGTGCAGTCCGCCCTCAGCCCCGTGAAGGGTGAGTGTGCTTGTGAGCACTGACACCATCCTGCCACAGACTCAGCTTCTGCATGCTCCTCATACTTGCATCCCTTTGGCCTGTAGCACTGTCTGTTTGCCTCCCGCAATATCACTTTCCCCCTATCTGGGTCATTCTCAGCATACCGACATTCTATCATTTCTGCCATCTTTAAAGCGAAAACAAAAGCAAACCTTAACCTAAGCAAGATCAAACATCTCTTCTGGTTTCATATCCCCCTCCAGCTCACCAGCCCATTTCTCACTTCCTGAGTTCAGGATAACTAATTCATGAAGGGTTGCCTAGGCCAATGGTCTCCACTTACAGAGGAAAAGAATTTGGAATATGATAAACTCTGAGTCATATTTTCAAGTTATATCTGAAATTGTCACTGTCCTCAGGCCCGAGAATGGTGAGTATGTTTGTTAGCACGACATGGCCCTGCCACAGGGCCAGCTTCTGCGTGTTCTGCATATTTGCATAAACAATTTATGGTGACCTGTAAACATCGGCATTTTAAAATAAAAGAGCTTAATCCATCTTTAAAGTGTGTCTAGTTAGATTCAAATATCTTTTAGGAAGTGTTCCCTTAAGAAATACAGGATAAAGCTCTTCTTTGGCTACTGAATTTTTACAGAGTTCTTTTTATTCTTGGATCTTATATTATCTTTTAATTTATCCCCCCACACACACATACAACACACCCCAGAATCTTTGCCTAATATTGTAGACTACATGATGTGAAATCTTTTATTGCTCATCCTATCATACATTTGTGAGAGAATCAGAAGGTAGGATGTCTAGAAACAGATTTTTTTTTTGGAGAGGTCAAATTGGGAGTCTTCATTAGAAAGCTGGTGAATGCAGACAGCCTCCTGAAATGTTTTTCTATTCTTCAATTTCATAAGATTACAAAATAAAACAAGTCCAGGTGCAGTAGAATTACCAGCCACATATACTGTCTGGTCCTGGAGCTTGAACTCAAGGCCAGGGTGCTGTCCTGTAGCTTTTTCAACTCAAGGCCAGTACTCTACCCCTTAGGCCACAGCTCCACTTATGGCTTCCTGGTATTAACTGGAAATAAGAGACTAATGGACTTTCCTACCTAGGCTGGCTTTGAACCACTCAAATCTCAGTCTCCTGAGTAGCTAGGATTACAGGTATGAGCTACTAGCACCTGAATACAAGCTGAATTTTTAATTTATGATTGTTACAATTTTTGTTTTTTGTTATTTTCCAATGTGGTAAAATACACACAATGTACAGTTACTGCCTTAACTATTTGTAAGTGTTCAGTTCAGCAGTACTGACAATATTTACATTCATCTCACAAAGCTGAAACTCCAATTCTGTAAAATCAGTTTCCAGTCCCTTCTCTCTCTGATTCTGAACAACTACCATTCTGTTTTCTGTTCTCTGTGAGTTTCACATCTCCTTTCTTTACTCATATAAATGAGTGAAACCATCTCATATTTGTCTTTTATTGATTCATTTTGTATAATATCCTCAATATTCTTGCTAGTTGTAGTAGGCATTAGAGTCATTTTCAAGACTGAGATTCCACTGCACACACATGCAAACTGTGAATTTTAGTTCACACTGAGATGGGTTTTGGTTCATTCAACTTTTTATTAAGCACCTACCAAGTCCCTGAATGTGCAGGACAAACTAGAAATATACAAAATTCAGTTTAGTGTAGATCTCAAAGTGGACCCCTCTCCTATCCCATTTTTAATTCATCAGTCAAGTCCTTGAACCTGAATATGAAGCTGGCCATGGAACCCCAAAGGTCCAGTTTGGTCAGTAAGAACCCCAGGAAGCATCCTCTGAAAGAATATCAAGTCTTCAGGTTCTTCCTCACACAAACTCCAGCCTCTGCTTTGTTTATACTCACTCCTTATAATCATGGTCTATGTCTAACTCTCATGAGATTGTAAACCAAAGAACTAAAATATAGTTCACTTCTGTAATCCTACTGCTTCAAGTACATAGCAATGCCAAGTAACTACTAAATGGGTTTTGTTTGGGAGGTTGTATGTTTATTTGTTGATGGTACTGGGATTTGAACTCAGGGCCTTCCACTTGCAAACACTCTGTCATGCCCCCAACCTTCTCTTTTGTCTTTATCTTTCAGATGGGTCTTACACTATTACCTGGGGCTAGACTTCGGCTCTGATCTACCTACCACCATGGTATTTCAGGGTAGCTGGGATTTCAGGCATGTACTGCCATGCCCAATTCCAAGCATTGTTCCTCATTGTTTACTTCTTAAGCTATTTAGCTTTGTTCAACATTTGTTTAAAAGTAGTTCAAAAGTTATTGCTTATTTACTGTGTGCCTGACTCTGTTCTTGGAGATGAGGTTCTAACAAAGAAGGAAACAATGACCCAGATCCTTATGACACATCCTAATTGGGGGATGAGGGACAATAATAAGAGAAATACCATGCTGTAATTAGAATGAGGGCTACAGTCTTAAAGGCCTAGGCTTCCACTTGTGCTGGAGAAAACAATCCATAATTTCCTCTCTCCTTACCATTATCAACACAGCAGACTTGTGTGACCTCAAAAGCTGCAGGGATCTCTCCTCACCTACCAGCAAGCAAGCAATTTTGCAGTGGGCTGGATGTCTGGTGTGTCCTATAAGTACATTCAGCTCTGACATTATCTAACTGGACACAGCAGGAGGTTGCATAGGATAAGGACTCAGCACCCAAGATGGTGTCCATTTTCATACTCAGTCTTGGGCCTGGGCCTCTGGGCCATCTGATGGACCAGCTGTAAACAGAGGTTCCCACAAGAGCCACGTCTGAATTTATTACTTTTCTCTAGCACCTCACAGAACTCAGGGAAACAATTCCACCCTTCTGGATGCTCTGGCCTCTAGGAACCCCCAGTATTTGGCTCTCTGGATGCCCCAAATCCTGTGCTTTAGAGTTTTATGATGATTTCATTGCCCAGGCGTGATGACTGAATACATAGACAAAATGGGGTTGGACAAAAAGGACATTGTCCAAACATGATTGGATGAAAAGGACATTGTTTAAACATGATTGGACAAAAAGGATATGAACATTGTAATCAAGGCTTGTCTGCTTCAGCATTGTTCTGGGCCTCGGAAGCTTTCTTCCCTCCAGAATATGGGGCAGGATCCCTGCAGAAAGAGGAAATTCTTATGACCTAGTGAGGCACAGGACTGGTCAGAGAATTTCTTTATGGTCAGCTCCAACACAAAAAGCCAAGGATGATCAGAGCTTCTACAGTCTGCCTTGAGTAAAGAACAATAAGCCAAGAAGTATGAATACACACACACACACACACACACACACACATATGCACACATACACACACACTCACACACATGAACTAAAACATCCCAGGGATTCTTTAGATGAGAATATGAAAGAAGACTTTTTTATGGAGTTATTTGTTAAGCAGAGGATGACAAGAAGAAGCCAGGAAGAGAAGGTGAGAGGGAAAGCATTCCTGGCAGAAAGAGCAAAGGTAAAGAGGCTTCAAAGCAGGTAGATAGCAGCTGGAAGTAGATGAAAGCCTATCATTGCTATTTAAGTCTAGAACATATAACAGTAACTTTCACATCTCTCACTGAAAGGATACTGAGCATAAGAGTTGAAAGATATAGTTGGAATATAGTTATAGAAATATAGTTATATATGTATATATAGAATATAGCTATAGAAATATATAGAATATAGTGAGAAAGAAGGTGTTTGTAAGAACCAATTCATTCCTCAGAGTTCTAGAAAAGAAGTAGCCTGATCGAACCCCATCCTCAATTGCCCACTCTTCTCATCCTGCACCTTTGGCCCCCTTATAAGATATCTAAGTCACTCACAGCTCCTGGCTTTCTCCCACTACATCTCCAGTATTGACTGGACAAAGTTTTTCTCTAGCCCAGATGTTTATTCTGGGTTAGAGCTTCTAGCCCCCATTTTAGCTTTTATAATATAAGTGCTACTGTTTGTTTTTTGTTTTGTTTTGTTTTTGTTTTTGCCAGTCTTGGGACTTGAACTCAGGGCCTGGATGTTGTCCCTGAGCTTCTTTTGCTCAAGGTTAGCACTCTACCACTTGAGCCACAGCACCACTTCTGGCTTTTCTTTTACATGGTAGTGAGGAATCGAACTTCATGCATGCTAGGCGAGCACTTTACCACTGAGCTACATTCTCAACCAGTGCTGTTTTGTACATTGCTGTCTTAATAGCCAGGCTATTTGGTACATAGGAGATGCTCAATAAATATTTGTTCAGCGAATAAACTGGGAATCTATTTGTCTGACCATCATTTACTGGATTTCCCCATCTTAGTGCTTCTCAAGTTCAACATATTCAAAGCAGGATTCATCTATAGTTCATCCTCCTTAAGCCCTCTCTCAGAGATCAGCACACACCCTTATTGGATGGCCCAAGTCAGAAACGTGGGCCTCATGTTTGATTTCTTCTCTCTGTCTTCACCCATACCCAACAGATGCAGATTTTTTTTCAGTTCTATTTTCTTTTCTTTATTTTTTTATTCTTTGTTTTTTTTCTGAATCAATGCCTGCCTCACCATCTTACTTCCCCAGAGTGTGGCTAAACTCGGCATCACTTCTCACCAGTATTACAGCACTCTCCTGGCCTTCTGTTTCTCTCATAGGAGCCTTGTTTCGATCTATTCTGTACAGTTCCTACCACAGCTGATCGTTTTAAAATTATTTCTATTTTTAAAATTTATTTTAATTTATTTATTACACGTTTTTATTGTAAAAATAATGTACAGAGAGATTACCTACATTTCCTATCGAGCACTGATGCCTTCTTCTTTGTTTTTTCCCTTCCCCTCCCCAAATTAGAAAAATATAGACAGATGCAAGGCACCAACATCAAATACAACGAAAACAGGGTAAAATTATTTCTAAATTGTAAAAGTTACATATTCATTTGCAAAATATAGGTAATGCAAACTCAAAAAGAGAATGGCAATCACCAATATCTGTTATGCAACATTAGCTATGGTGGTTGAGTGTTGTCTTGTGGGGCTGAGTAAAATTTCTCTGAATTAGTTTGGCCAGGCACACACGTACTTCCTTGTATGAAGACAAGGTATGAATTCGAACTGAATCAATGTATTTAAGCTTTCACTTTTGGGGGGTTTGGTATTTTATGATTAATGCATTGCTATACATTAGTTGAGCACATTCACTATAAACTATCTTGCCAATGAATATATCGATGCATCACCATTACCTCATTTTTCTGATTACTTGGTATTTATTTTGTTTTGCATTTATAAGACAGATTTTCATATCCCTTTTTTTTGACAGTACTAGGGAGTGGACTCAGGGCCTCACATTTGCCAAGCAGATTGCTTAGTCTCTTTAGCCACATTCCTAACTCCTTTCTGCCTTTTTGAGGTCCAGTTTTTCATGTGATGTCTGGGCCAACCTGGGCTGTGATCTTCCTACTTGTACTTCTACTATTCTCAGCCCTTGATTAAGATAAGTCTTACAAAGTTGGCTTCCTGGGCTGGCCTCAAACTATGATCCCCCAATTTCTTCTTCGTAAGTAGTTAGGATTACTGGATTGACAACACTACCCTACCCACACCCAGTGTCAATGTACACTGTACCTAATTTTTATTTTCATCTCTGATTATCCACTTCTGATAAATTGCTAGAAGTAAAATTACTAGCTTACATTATTTTTACAAATTTGATTCTTCCTGCCAGGTGGCACAAAATAATTTTAAAACAATCAAATCACGTTATTATCCTTTTTCTATCTCCAAAAATGAACTTGCAAAACTATTCTAGGCTTCACAGGAAGGTGTAGCGTGTGACTGTGTGACATGGCCTCTGTGTACATCTCTGACTTTGCCTTCTTCTCTTGCATGAGGGCCCTTTCCCTCAACCACATCACGAGTGACACATTCAGGAAATGTGTCAGAATTTGGGGCCTGCTTGTGTTCTTTGCCTGGAAACTAGGCTTCCTTTTCTTCATGGATCCAACTCCTACTTGTTGCTTCAAAATTGAGAATTTGGCATCAATTTCATAAAATGTATAATAAAATGTCTTCCAATTAAGTGTTGGCCAGGAGTCAGACTCTGTGCCCAAAACTCAAGTCATTTAATCATTTCAACATTTCTGGGTGGGTATGTCATGCTCAATATCCAGCTGAAGAAATGAATGCTCCATTGGTGAGAGGCTGAGGTAGTGAATGGGGCAGAGTTGAGATTTAAGATCCTGTGTATTTAACTCTACACCCATGCTCTTCATCAGAGTAATCTGCTTCTGTCCTGACTGTTCTGTCCTTTGGAGTCCTCTCCTCTGGGTTTTCTCTAGCATCCCGGGCCTGCCTTTGTCTTTCTGTTTGTCTACATATCCAGCTCTCTTCTGTGACGTTAATTCCTTAGGGTGTGGATGATGTCTAACTCATAGCTTAGGACTCAGTGACCATCACTGAATGAATGCCTAAAGCAGTAACCAACACAGGTTGCACTCTTACTTCAGTTTTCCCTCATTTCCTTTGCTGTTACTAGTGATGACATCATGAATTTGTCTCCTTGGGGGATCATCACTCATTTCCCTTGATGATGTCTTAATTCATGCTAGGGGCTGTCTCCCAACTGCGCAGGGGCGATGATGTCATGGTCACAAAAGTCCTCTGCTAAAAAGGGTGGACGCCAGACAGCTTCCCATGAAATCAGCAGAATAAAAAAGAGGGTTCATGAAAGTACCAGCAGAGGATGTTTGATTGCCCACTCATGTCAGAGAATGAGAGGAAAGGACACCAGACACAGAAGGCAGAGGCTTCACAAGATAGAAAGAGGCTAGTGTGTGTGGCAAGCTCTGACCTCAAAGAATTAAAAAAAAAAAAGGAAAAGTGAAAATTTAGCATACAAGCCCCAGTTAGCTTTTAAAAAGATGAAACCCATAGGAACCATTGCTGTCCTATTTAGGTCCAATGTCTTTCTACCCCTCCTTCCAATACCTCCTACCCAAAAGCAGTGTGACACTCCCTCAGCTACAGCAGATGCTGCCCTTCATAACAGATACTTCCCATAGTAAGAATTTCTGTCTGGGAGCTGCTTGGACCACATATTCCACAGTTTGGTCACCAAAGTGGCAATTATCCTTCACTTCTCCTGTCCACACTCACCGCAAACATTGAAGTGTCTCCACAAGTGACACCTAATGGTCTGTGTCACCCACGCAAGAGAAGCAGTGTGGATATGAACATACACACATGGATTTGGACATGCTAAATGCATATCCAAATGTTCACATCGAATTAAACACGCACAGGCTTTCCCATATCAAATAAAAAAAGAACTCTATGTATCTGTTTAGTTGAACATTTATCAAAGGCCTACTGTGTGCTCCATCCTAAGAGGGAAAATAAAGGGGAAGGCCAGGAAGGTGGCTCATGATTGTAATCCTAGCTACTCAGGAGGCTGAGATCTGATGATCATGGCTAAAAGCCAGTCCAGGCAGAAAAGTGCATGATATTCTTATCTCCAATTAACTACCAGAAAGCTGGAAGTGGAGCTGTGGCTCACGTGAGTAGAGTGCTAGCCTTGAACAACAACAACCAAAAAATCTCAGGGACAGTGTAGGATTGGCACTAAAATAAACAAAAATATGTGTGTACACATACATATAATGATATATATATATATATTTGATATATATGGGATAAGATATTGGCTTGCCTTCACATGTTCACAGCCAATAAATGAGATAGATAAGACATACAAGCAGTCAACTGTGGAACAAGGAGATAATGGAAGGATAGTAAAACTAGCCAATCTAACCTTAGGGCTCAGCTTTCCCAGGAAGGCAGAGGTAGACCTGTCCATGAAAACTACTGAAAGATGTAACCACATATGCAGGGCAGTAGGACCCTGAAGATAGTTCAGCATAGCCCACTTTAGGAGATAAGAGGGAAGGGAAGTACATGGAAACCAATTAGAGAAGCAAGTCTAAGATCATGAAATCAATCCCAGGCAAAACTTCCTTTAGAAAACTAAAACAAGCAAGGGAGAAAAGAAACACTGGTAGAATGTAACAGTTGCCCCCTTACCATTAATATATAAGTCAGAGCAGAGAATTCCATCCATCTGAAATGAAAATGGAGTATTTAAAAAACAAGGTATTGTGTTAAGGCTGAAGTTGGAGTTGAAGTAAATAGAGGGAAGATCATGTAGTCTTATACGTCTGCTAAGGAGGTTGAACCACCTTCTGAAGATTTTGTTTGTTTATGACAATCTGGGGCTTGAACTCAGGGCCTTTCCTTAGCTTTTTCACTCAAGGCTGACACTCTACCACTTGAGCTTCATAGCTTTTTGCTAGTTAGTTAGAGATAAGAGTTGCATGGACTTTTCTGTCCCAGTTGGCTTCAATCTTTTATCCTTAGATCTCAGCCTCCTGAGTAGCTTGGATTACAGGCATGACACCAGCCCACTGAAAGTTATCTGTAGAGGGTTTTGAAAGAGAATGCCATAATTAGATTTCTCTAGCCCAGGCCAATGAGAGACCTGGGACTTCAATCTGTCAGGTGCAAACACAAAACTGCTTTCTAGAGATTAAGACATTTGGGCTCCCACAGAAAACACCAGCCCTGATGTAGATAAGATCACAATAAAACATTACAAACCACACACACTCAAGATATTTAGCATTAAATGCCAAAATTAAAGCCCAAAGGGCTTTACTTGTTCATAATGATCATACTGTTAAAATTTAAAAGTCTGACAATACCAAAATTGAGGATAGAAATCAACTGGCAATCTCATACACTGAGGCCAAAAGTATGAACTTGATACACATATTTTGGATACCACATACTGCCTACTGATTCCATTCCAAAGTATAGTAAGTCTAAAATTCTTACTTGAGCAAGAAGAAAAACACAGTATCCACTACTTCATTGTTTGTTATACGGTATTAAAAAAGAACAATGTACTTCAATATTAAATGATGGTATACTTATATACAATGATGCCACAGAATGCTTTCAATGAGCATTCTAGATTTGTGTTGCTGTGTTTAAACTGAAAATGCAATATTGAATGGTTATTGCTGATTTTATTTTATTTATTTATTTATTTATTTTGGTCAGCCGTGGGGCTTGAACTCTGGGCCTGGGCGCTGTCCCTCAGCTCTTCAGCTCAAGGCAAGCGCTCTACCACTTGAGCTACAGCGCCACTTCCAGTTTTCTTCACGGTCTCTCCTGCCCGGGCTGGCTTTGAACCGCGATCCTCAGATCTCAGCCTCCTGAGTAGCTAGGATTACAGGCGTGAGCCACCAGCACCCGGCTTGTTATTGCTGATTTAAAAATACTATTTTTATAGTATGGATACTTCAACACAGTTAAAACTCAGAAACAGTTCTGTTTTTTGCTCATGGATATACACATGTCCATGAGTACAAGTAGAAAACCTGAAATGCCAGAATGCAGAATAGTCTTTATCTGGGGACATCTGTGTAGAATGGAATGATTGGGCCAAATTCATGCCGCAACAGCTATATTTCAAAATAATATTTCATCAGGAAAAAATTGGGCAAAGTGCTTATCTATTAAAAATGTGGTTAGCTTATGGTTATCATGCTTTCTTTTTGTATAATAGTATATTTTCAAAATAAAGTGAAATTTAAAAGTAAGGATTAATTGAAGATGATGGCCCATGCGTGCCATCCTATCACTTGGGAAATAGAGGCAGGGGTTCAGGCTAGCCTGGACTTCACAACACACCCTGTCTCAAAACAAACAAACACAAACAATAAACAAAGCTAAGTAAACAAATACTATACTAAGGATTTTCTTCCCTGAGCAAGTGACTGGCATGGTTCTGTACAGGTTTGTTCTTTAGAAACTTTCCTTTCCCCTTCAGGGAGTAAATCTTAGGAGGGGATAAATAGAGGCATGGAGACCTGAGGAAGAGGCTGTGGCAAGAAATAGGAAAGAAGTTCATGAGACTGGCATAACTTGGAGGTTCGTGGGTTGAAAGAAATGCTGAATTTGAAAGCTATTCCAAAAACAAAACTGCTGATGTTGTTAGCCTTTTCCCACCCCCGCTTTGGTATTACAAAAAAAAAAAATTTTTTTTTAGATGGCTCTGATGGCTCATGTCTGTAATTCCAGAACACAGAAGTCGGAAGCAGGAAGAACACAAGTTTGAGTCTGAATGATAAGACCCTGTCTCAAAAGATACAAAAAAACATTTTTTGTCTTTTTAAATAAGCTATTTTATTCTTCCATTTGCAGTTTAAATATGACAAGTAGACAAGTATACAGACCACAGGTATATAGCTTAATAAATTTACATTCAGTGATTGACACTTAAGTGGTCTTCTCTCCCAGTCAGCATATGCCACAAAAGTAATCACAGACCTAAGTTCTATCACCATAGAATAACTTTGCTTGCTATAATTTTATAAAATGGAATGCATAGTTTGTATTCTTTTTATATCTGGGTTCATTCATTCCATAGGTGTTTTGTGTAATTCACTCATGGAGTTTTAAGTATGATGGTCTGTTCATTTTCATTGCTCAATAATATTCCTTGTGTGAACAGCAAGTTCCACTATTTAATTATCTGCTGTGTTGATGAGAATTTAGATTGTTTCCAGTTTTGGATAGCGCTGCTACATGTATTCTTGTAGATGCCTTTTGCTGAGCATGCATATATCTTGTTGGGTATGTTTTAAAAATACAATTTTTAGAAGATAATATCAGCTTCATTAGGTACTGGAAAAGATCTCCAAAGTTCCAATTTATATCACCTCAACTATTGTCTCTCATTTATAACAGTATTAGATACATGGTGATATTTCACAACTAACAAGTTGAGAATCTATCATCTCCCACTTGTATAACCTCTGTTTAAAGTTTTAAAATTAGATTGTCTCATTTTTTCTTATTACTTCTACCCTGTTTTGGATTTAAAACAACCAAAGCCTTCTGGATACTGCTATTCATCTATCTGGGATTTTTAAATTTTTATTAACTGCTCTCTTTTTGATGGACATATGAGGGTCCAAATGTGATGGTATGTTTTAAGTATATTGAATATCCTACATACTTGTCATTACTGGAAGGGATCTGAATTCAGGTCCACAAGGTTCTGTTTGGTTTTGATGAGACGGAGTTTCACTATGTAGTCAGGCCTAGACTCAAACTCATGATCCTCCTTTCTTAGCTTCCCTAGTGAAGGATTGTAGGTAGATCTTTACATCTAGCCTGACAAGATTTTTAATTGAGTCTCAGTTCTTGTTTTAGTATAATAGAAACAATCAGATCATTCGCTCTATTGGGGGGGGGATTTAAATGAAGCAAATCACATGAAGTTCCCATGTCAATGCTTACATATGAACAGTCCCTTGGAAATATTTGTGAATAAGCTAATGAACATCTGAATTCATTCCAACTAGAAGAAAATCTTACCCAGACTGTGGGCTGGTAAGTTTTTTATTTCCACACTGGGGGTGGGGGTGAGGGATGGAGTATGTCCTAACTTGAAAAGAAGAAAAAGTTTTGCTGATTTCTATGTCTCGCAATCTGGTCAATTGGGTAGTTATCAAGTCATGCGACTTTCTGGCCTAAATGCTGATTGGTTCAACAAGTATCAGGAACTACTCAATGCCAGACAGGAAGGTAGGACAAGGCAGTGAGGAAGGAAGTCTTGCTTTTGTTCCAGAGCATCTTATGGTCTTGATATGGATCCCCCCCTCCCTTTTTTTTTTTATTTTTTTCAGTTGTGGGACTTGAACTCAGTTGATGTGGATCTTTACTTACATAATTTTAGCCCATAAGGTGAGCTGGTTACTGACATCTGTCAAGCAAGAGTGTCACCTCTAGGGGTGTGGCTAGGTATGTGCACACCTGACCAGAATCTGCAGCATAAGGAGGCAAAGAGCTGGCGTCCTTTTCAAACTTTATTGGGCACATGAGAATGGGAATCCATATGTACATGTGATCTGGGGGTCTTGTTCATAGAAGATTCAGGTTCTAGAGGTCTATGTGTGTATGTGTGGTAAGGGAGAGGGGGGTCCTGCTTCTGTTGTCCAGCCATACATAGTTATGTATCTACTTTTGAGAATCAAGGGTCAAAGCCGAAAGAATGGCACGAGCAAAGAAATGTAGAGCAACAAACAATCCAGAGCTCAGAGACATTAAAGTGTCCAAAGGCTCAACTCATAGCCAGTAAGTGACAGAACAGAGAATGTAACCTGGGCCCAAGTCCCAAAGCCCATGCACTATCCTGAGTCATGAGGCTGCTTGTCATAGGTGCATGGGTATTGACATCAGGGCTATCTTTCCCATGGCTGTTTCTTCTTGAGGCTAGTTCACTAGTCAAGCAGTTTTGGAAAAGCAACACAGAAAGATGAGGGTGCCAGGGGTTGGGGGAAGGGTGATGACTGTCAGGAGTGTGGAGTCTGCCACCACCAGTTCTTCCACTCCTGTGTACCTCTCCTCCCCCAACCCCTCTCTTTGGACCTTTATTTGTTCTTTAGATTTGACGTGAAAATGTGGATTGTGGCATTGAGGGTCTCCCCAAGCAGCATCCTGAGAGCCTCAGGTACATCACCACAGAAGGGCTGGAAAGTTGCTGGGCAAGGGCAGGGGAGGGGGGAGGGAGGAAGAATAGCAGGCAAACCTTGGTGGCAAGAAAGCAACTTATGATCTATGAGTCACACAGGTCGACTCCAGGCCTTTGAATCAAATGGGAAGGAACTTGCCTGGGCTGGACTTGGAGCCTCTGTCTTTTTGAGTGTCTGTGAATGTCATACTATACCTGAACCATCACATTTGTTGTTGTTTGAACCATATAGATTAACAGATGGTGCCCTAAAGATGTCCATGTGCAAAATTCCTAGGCTCTGGACACTGTTGTATGTCAAACAGGAATGTAATAGCAGATAGAATTAAGTTTGCTAATCAGCTGACTAACATAGAAGGAATATCTTAGATAATGCAAGGGTCCAGGCAATCACCCAGACCTTCAACTATAGAAAAGGAGGAAGAATCAAAGAGAAGGTAGAGAAGGGCTCAGCCTGACTGTTGTCTTAAAAGATGGAGAAGGAGGGCCACAACCTAGAAGGGCAGGTGGCTTTGAGAAGCTAATGTGTAATGTTTCTAATCTCCACACCTTGCTAATAGCAGCAACTCATGATAGAACTGCCCAGAAACTTCCTGAATGAAAATCTTAGAAAAGTCACTTCATCTACAAATTCAGTAGCATTCCCTGTTCCTTAATCTGAGAACTTCTGTAGGGGTAAACAGAAACACACAGGCAGAACTGGATGGGATATAGGTCTGCTGCCCATGTAACTTTCCAGTTCCCATTTTTCTTCTAGGCAAGAAAATATCCAGGGAAGAAACACAGGAGCCAAAGGAACCCTTCCTTTGATGTGAAGGGCTCCCCATAAGCTCCCCAAGCACACCTTATCTACAGTATGACTCCTTATCTCCTTTTATTCTTTTTTTTGGGGGGGGGCTTCCAGCTCCTGCGTCCCCCATGAGAAAAGCCCTTTAGAATACAAAAGCTCTTTAGAAGAGCCCGAGTTGAAAGCAGAGCCAGAGCCTCACTCTGCAAACAGGCAATCAGAGATGAAAGCACAGCTCAGACATCAGTATCTCCATCACAGACACCAGGTTTCCACTGAGACAATCTGGAGGCGCTGCCCAAATACCCTGAGCCCAGGCAAGCCCACTGGGAGAGGCCTCTTCTTACCCACCTCTCCACACAAACATCCCTGCAACACTCCAGGCGTCTAGTACCTTAGTTAGTTGTGTTATGAGCTTTTATTTTAAAAAGCACATTTAATACAAGTATAGTTTCGCAGATACAAGTTTTCACTTTGTATGCTACAAAAGTCTTTTGAATATTATTCTCTTTACAAAAATGGAGCCTTACAAAAATACTGACAATTTAATGTTTTTTTATACACTTTTCTCTAGTTGCAGTTATTTCTCTTGTTGTAAAATGATAGCTACCACAGAATTATGATATTTTAGTTGAGATTTAAAAAACAACAACAACAACAAAATTAACTCGGTGCTTTTTGAAGCAGCTAAAGTAAATGACACAGGTCGAGACACAGTTTATAATCATAGTGGATATAGCTAAAATTGTTTCAGAAATAATATTTTACATAGTTAACTTTTAAGGTTTTATACATTATTTATATAATATTTATATATAAAAATCATAGCTTGCTATACGTTGAAATGAAAGGACGGAGTCTGTGGTGGGATGTGCACGTGGTCTGTCATACGGTTCATGTAGCCCTTTGAGAGATTTGCATCCAAGACCAAGAGATTTGCATTTCTTCTTTCCTCCTTTCCTTGGTAGTTCAGTAAAGAGGGCCCCTTACTACCGCCCACAGTGGGACCTTGCTTGAAGGACACTTACGGATAGAGGATGAGGACGACTCTGTTCAGAGCTTTAACCCATGTGTTCTGCCCAGCAGAACCCACCAAGAACTGCCCCAGGGGTCAACCCCAAGACAATAGTGTTTTACACAGCTTAACAAGAGCAATTCCCAAAAAGACCTTCTCCACTCCATTATCGTCAAGGGTAGCCTCTCTGGCAGGCCAGCATCAGCTCAGCTGCTAACTCTGGCTCCTTCTGACTTGGAGTACCTAGAAGGGTGGTTTGTTTCTCTTTCTTCCCCTTTTCCCTTCCCTGTTTCTTGAACAGCAGCTGCTTTCCATCAGCCGGAGGCAGACCATGCCTTTGCTCATCCCTGGACCTCACAGGGAATCCTGGTAGGTACATAGCAAGGATTTCAAAGGAGACAGCAATAACTGAAGTCTAACCATTTCTAAGTGTGAAAGTGCCCAGTGATTGATGTATTCAGCATCCTGTAAATCAGCTTTCCCCGAATCACAGGATGATGTGTCAAAAGAAGCAAATGAGGACCTGTAGTCTTCATTTCCTCTGAAATTGTGCTGTTTGTGAAGCTCACTCTTCCACAAAGAGTCTCCTAATCTTTAAAGTGTTGATTTGTGAGCTGGGGGAAGAGGATAAAGGCCTAAGGACCAGGAAGGGGGTGGGGAGGGGAGGGGAAATCTGGATTCAGGATCTGATCACGTGACTGTGCAACGTGGTTCATCTCTTATATTCCAAGACCAAAACAAAACTTCCTGAACCAAAGACACAGTAGAGAACAGAACCGGATGGGCAGAGGGATGTAAGAGGGGATGCCCGCTGTGGTTCTGGGATGGACAGAGGCTATAAGAGGGGATGCCCTCCCTGGCTATGGAGGCTCTGGATTCAGTGCTGTTTCTGGCATCCTGTGCTTACAATAAAAATTTGAGCTTTCCTCCCAGGCCTGGGATTACTCAGGTCCTACAAGGTGACTGACCAGCAGACTCTGCTCAATCAGGTGAGCATATGGCCCTGAACAAGCCCATGACCCCCAGAGAACATGAACTCTTAAAAACCAATTGCACATCCAGGACTCCGGCACTTGGTGTTAAGTTTGCTGGGTTTTTGTTTGCTGGTTTCCACATAGGTGAAGACTACCTATTTTGGAAGGCCACAAGGTTAAGACTTTTCTTTGTGTGTTGCATTAAAAATAATAAAAAAAAATCAATTGGGCACAGAGGTTTTCCCTACATTCTACTGTCTGATGAGATTGGCGAGCAGCAGGAACTTGCTGTCAGCAGTCATTTTACAAAGACAGCTCAGGAGGCAGCAGCACCTACACCATGTTGTGGTGATTGTTCCTGTCAATGACATCCACGGGTGACAGGATATCCTTCCTGATGGCAGCAGGAGGCAGTGACAGTGTCGTCTTGGTCTTGAAGAGGTCTGACACGAAGAACACCTAGGAGCATAAATCAGAGATCCAAATGAGTAACACCCATCCAGGGCCTGGGGACAGGCAGAGGGAAGTGGGGAGGGACAGAAATATGAGGGAAAGGGGGCCTCAAATGACAGATCTTTGAACAGGATAAGGACCACAGAGAGCACACAGTCTCACTCTTATTGGGCAAATAGGGAAACTGAGGCCTGGAGGACAGTGACATGGGTTCTAAGCTCTACCTGTAGCCCACACTTCCTTATTTCTCAATATCACTGAGCAACAGAAGATAAGCTCCTAGCAAAGGAAGTCACAGTTCCAGTCATAATTAGTCAGCTGTCAATCGGCATTACTTTCCCTTTCCTCACAAAGGAATCCAGGGTGTAACTAAAAAGATCAGCCAGTAAGAATGCCTATCAGCAGGAGCTGAGGCAAGGAAGCAGTGGTAACCAGTTTTTCCAGGCAACCTCATGATATCTATCCACCATGGAATGGGGGTCAACAAGTCAGGGTCTTGTTACTGAGGAGTCAGCAACTAACTGGGAGCAAATGTCAAGGGGGAAAAAAAAATCTCCCGTCCTTATTCCCAGTCTTCTTCCTCCTCACTGGCCTGTGACCTTGTGAATCTTTCTCAGAATCACTGAAACACATTTACTGGACACACACCCACTTGCCAGTGTGGAGGATGGTGCAGAGAGGGTTGCTGTCTCAAAGTCTATGCTGACAGGTTCAAGAGCCTGAAGAGCTACTGGAGTCAGGAAAAACATATGCTTTGCATTAGACAGCAAGATAAATAGGTGGAGATATCCCTTGGAGCCCTTTAGCAATAGGAAGTTTGTATTAACTAATCATAAATGGCAGCTGCCAGTCATGTAACTTTACAGGAAATACATGGCTGGGTTCCAACCAGGGAATAAAACACTTTCAAAGTTTCTGAGTGGAGATGTGACTCCCAGTAGAGTGCTTACCCAGCATGCACAAGGTTCCTAGGTTTGATGCCTAGCACTGGAGGTGGAAGTGGACAGACTGGGGAAGAGTCTCACTGTCCCTCATCTTTCATCTTTCTGAACTGAAAAGTAGTTGTATCACAGACAGACAATAATGAGGGCACTGTGACTTCATTCTGGCTACCTTCTCAAGAAGAAAATGGAGTTCTTAATAAGACTTCCATTGCACTAAGGCTCTAGCAGCCAGCCTTGACTACAGTAAAGTCTCGGATTACTTGTTGAGCCCATTTCTTTCTCTCTCTTTCAGTGTCCCTTCTGAAGCAACAGAGAGGTCAACAAGGTGTCATAGAAGTCACAGCAAGAGCTGGTGATCGCACTTAAGCTAGGAGCAGAAGATAGCTGTGATAGAGGCCATCTGTTCTCTATGAATTTTTCGATTTTATATATGTATACCTACTCCAATGTTTATTTTTCTTTTTGTTTAACAAAAAGTAAATAAGGCTAAGTTATTTTTATGTTATTAAAAGAAAATGAAATAGTAGCCAGGAAACTATAACACCTTAATATACTGGCAACATGAGAGCCATTCAAAGTACCATCTTGGCACAAGGAAAAAACACTAAACCTTCTCTCCCTTCCCTCCCTAAGGAGGTCTGAGGGATGGTGGGGATAGGGGGAGGAATCTGTGTTCCTTGAAAACAAAAAAAAAGCAAGTACCTGAGTATCCCTTGCCATCAAGCTCTGGGCCTCCCCTGCTAGGAAGTCCTTTACAAGTGGAAAGAAATAGCACCCAAGTGCTCCCATTGTAAGGAAATGCCAACAGATAGGATTAAAGCTCAATGTGCTTGATAATGAAACTTTTCAACTCAACCCAGCCTTTCTCCACACTTTACCTTATCTTCCCAGTGGCTTTACTTCTTACTGTACTGAATCCATTGTTATCATGTGACAAGGTGCAGGGGTGGACAATGGCCTCTTCTCTACCTAAAAATTACCCTTCCTTTCATTTTCTGCTTTGTTTCTCAGGAAGATGGATGGATACCCCCATCACTGGTTCTCATCTCCACTTATTCCTGTTTAGCAGAGATTCTGAAAACACGATCCTCACTCTCACATCCTTGACTTCCCAGAGAATGTGTCCCAGACCTAATTCCACCCACAAACATAGCAAGGCACCCACAAACATAGCAAGGCACCCTGTAAACAAACACCTCCACCTTCAAGATTCTGAACCATCTATCCCAGTTTCTACTGGCTTATCTTCTATCTAGTTGTCTGGGCTCATATCTAATCCACATTAGATTTCAGTTCCTAACTGCAAGACAGGCATAATATGAAAGTCAAAGGCAATAATTGTCTCAAGAATTGTCTCTAAGCCCTTCTTATCTTGTACTTATGTCAACAAAAGGTAGGTTTTCCTCTAATGTTCTGGACACAAGAGTAATTCCTGGGCCTAGAATAAGTCTTTCTCAGGTCTCCAAAGCTTTGATTGGCTACACTGCCTTGGTGGGTGGGTTCTTGAAGATAGAGCTCCAGAGCTTATGGCCTCATATCAAACTTATACACTTAGGTTGGCCCAGAATACACTAGGAACTGCTCAAATGCTAGTTGTTGAATTTCTCATTTTCTCTCCCTTACTTGGAAACAAGCTCTCTGGCCTCAGTCTTTATGGGCATAAAAAGCACCTACAGGTATCAGATGAACTACATAGTCAAACACCACATGCACATAGCCAAGTGACAAGATGAAAAGTTGAGCCAGGCCCAGGAAAACCTCATCCCTAGCTGTTCTCCGAGTCCACGGCGGCTGGAGGCTATGCATTTACATTGGGGGATCATGAAAAAGAAGTCTGTTCAGGATTCAAACAGGACTTGGTCTTCCTGATGCTTGAATAGTAGAACACACACACACACACACACACACACACACACACACACACACAAAAGAGCTAGGATAAGCAAAAATGTCTTGGTTTGGAACAGTTCCACTTTCTACAGAAGATGATCTTCACCCAGAAAGGGAATCCAGAGGCCCAGGTTGGGAAGGTTCCACACAGATTCCCAGCTATCCAGGTCCATGAAATAAACTCATTTCCAGCCCACAGACCTACTCCACCTCTCTTCTCTGCTGAGTGAAAGAGTATACTAGACAATAAACACAGTCTCAACAAATAATAAAACCTGACCCAAATACCAAGAGGAATTCTAAATTAAAGTGCCAGGTTATATTTGCTATTCATTTTATTTCTCTGAATCCTTAAGTTCTATAAATGGGCTTCTTTTGTATAAAGAATAAACACAATCAGTAAACACGGATTAAATCCTTGCTGTGTGCTAAGCCCCAAGAATATAAAAAAGGAATATACATCCATAAAGCAGAGTTCATTGCCCTCCAGGAGCTTCGAAGCTAGTTAGGGAGAGAGCTGGGTAAAAGCCAATCATGAATCTGTTTTAAGGACCACACTAACAGGAAGCCAGTGTTAAAGAAGCCTGGAGAGGGTGGCACCTAACCCAGACTGAGGGAGTGGGAACGGGCCTTATAAGGTTTTGCCTCAAAAGATAGATACATGAACTTAGCTTTGAAGGTTGAGGAGCTAGCCAGGCGGTGAAGACCAGATATACAGATACAGGCTGGGGGAGCAGCTTGTGCATAGACTGAGGTATGAGATGACAGAATGTTTGGAAATTGTGGGTACCAAGTATGCCAAGGACAGAACGATCCATAGAGATGGACAGCAGAGGGCCCGATCTTGAGAAGCCTCCCTTGGCCATATTAGCAAGTCAAACATCATCCCTTTGGCCCTAGGAATCATTGTCAAGACTTAACAAGAAGCATCCTGTTGGAAAGACTTGTATTTAAGGTAGTGTATGAATCTAAATTGGAAATGGAGTCAAGGAGAGTTCAGAAAGCCTGAAGGTGGACTTACTGGGGCTCTGAGCATAGTTCTCAATCACCAACCCACAATGAAGACAGAGGAAGAGATAGATTCTGAAATGCTCCAGATAGGACTATAGCAGACAGAGGTGGCAGGAGTATGGGGAAGAAAGAGGTAGTGGTGGTGGTTGAGTTTTAGGGGGAAAGTAATGTTTTTCTTGCCAGTTCTGTTTTCTAGTCTACAAATCTTTACACTGGTTCCTATAAAACCTCTCACCAGCCGGGCCCCAGTGGCTCACACCTGTAATCCTAGCAACTCGGGAGGCTGAGATCTGAGGATCACAGTTCAAAGTCAGCCAGGCAGGGAAGTCCATGAGGCTCTTATCTCCAATAAACCACCAGAAAACCAGCAGTGGCACTGTGGCTCAAGAGCTGAAGAGCTGAGGGACAGTGCCCAGGCCAGAGTTCAAGCCCCAGGACCGGCCAAAAAAAAAAAGAGACAAAAAACTCTCACCATTGGGATAATTAGGCTAGGGGAAAAATGATAGTTCAGCTTTCTTCCACCTTCTAATATTTTGGCTTCCTGTGACAGTGTCTTGGGGAAAGTGATTGTGACTTCAGAAGACTGTCAAGTTCTTCTGTGGCCAGATGCAATATCTGATTTATGCAAACTCTCTGGAGAAGGTTTCTCCTTCTTTAAGAGTGAGACTACACATAAATGATGCCAGAGGGACTCTATTCTGAAGTGAGGAGATAAACCATCTACAGGGAGTCTCTTTGTAAGTGGTAGAGTAGCTGACATTACTGTTCTAGCACCATTACTTGCCAGCTTCTATTTGCATCCTTGCTCCACCCACCCTTTCCTCTTCCCACACCATGCCCCAACCACACAGTACTGGTAAAAGCCTTTGCTCTTTAAATTAAGACAGACCTATGGGAACAGATACCACTGGCTCATGTGTTCAAGGCCTAGCTATAAAATAAAATCTCTTCTAAAATCTCCACCCCATATACGGAAAGAGAGGAAAAAGGAGAAAGAACCTGTAAAAGAACAGACATGCTGGGCATGGTGACACATACCTACAATCCTAGCACAAGTTCAAGGCCAAGCTGGAGACCAGAGCAGAGTGACAGAACATGAATGAGCCAACACAGATTTGGCTGGATCTATGATGGGATTTTCCCCTAACACACATAGGATCTGCTTTCGCAGACCTGCAATTTCTGGGCTCTTTTGGAGAGTGAGTCAGTGAATTGAAAGAAAAAAGATGCTTCTGATGATTTATCTTCAACATTCACCTGCTAAAGAGATACCAGCCAACCTCAAGGGCTGCCGGGATGCTGCCTGGCCCTGAGCTGCAAGAGGCTGATGCTGTCATGAGCCTTGTGGTGAGCCAGAAAGAAAAGAAGCTGGCTGGAAGTCAGGTTTTTACTTCCGCTGGGGTAAATGGCTAGCTAAGTCAGCAACTTTTGACTGTCATTTTGTTAAGGGCTGATTATGACAAGCAAATTATCTTTAAATGTTTCTGGAGTGCTTGAGAGTATGTAAGTGGACTCCTTGAAGATAGGCATCGTGTACTCAGACATGAGATTTGCATAATCTCCCACTGAGCTTAGACACCAGCACTAGAAAAGCCAGGGAATTTTAGAATCTCAGAAGTAGAAGGAAACTGAGCTATTTCTTCTGGTATTTTCTCCGAGTGTAGACCACAAACCACCTGTTTCAGAATTGCCTGTGTGGTTCTTGTAAAAGCGCATTCCTAGACCCCTGGCAGATAAACCGGGAGTGTAGCTTGAGATCTACATCTTATCAAACATTCCAGGTATGATATAAGGTTATCTGCTATGTGGACTAAGGTTAGGAGTCTATAGAGATGAACAAACTGGCTCAAGTCTCCCTTTGTCATTGCATTATTGTATCACACACTATGTAACCTTCAGTACCCTCAGCATCCCCACAGATAACTTCCTATTCTCTTTGGTTCCCATACTGAAATTTTAATGACTTTCCATTCCAGGGTAAGGCCATAGGCTTTGATGCATGGTGCTTTAAATGCGATGTCACGTTTCCCTTCTAGATGACAAGTTACTCAAGGGCATGGTTTGTGTTGAGTCATCTTGGTGCTCAAAGCCCAGAAATTACAACCTTGTGTAAATCTGGTCCAGCCCCCATGTGACTGAACAGACCACAGCTGCAGTTCCCTCTGCCTTCACTCCAGTCCACTTTGCCCTTTGGAATTCCTTTTTGGCTCCCTGATATACTGAACAATCTCACAGATTAAGGAAAGAAGAATTTTGAGGGGGAAAGCAAGCTCTGGGAATGGAATCTCCCTTATGCCCAGGTTCTATAAGTGCCGTCTAAGGAAAAACCATCTTTGGCAGGCTGGACTTTTGACTACTTGGGAGCTGGTGGGAATCACAAATTTTTTGACCTCAGTAAAGGGCTTTCAGTGGTTGTTGGCTTGGTGGGTTTGACAGAGTCCATGCTGTAATTCCAGGGTGCATCTGAGAGCAGACACAAAGGAATAGTGTCATACGGGTCATGCAGCAGGATCTAGTTCCCATATTGCTGTTACTCTGTGACCCAGGCTAATTCACACTCTTGTGTGGTCCTGAACCGACACAAAACGAAACAGTTTTAGGATTCCAGATGCCTTGTATTTGTGTGCAAATGTTATAATAAATAAACTACTCTATAGTTACTATAGAGTTTAAATGATATAAGTGGAAGCATATTGCAGACCTACCAGAGTCCATTCAAATCCTATGTCATCCACCCACCATCAGGAAGAAAGAATATCACTGCCACTGAGGAAGTTCGTGCCAGAAACAGAAGAAGAGAATTTGTGGAGCATGAGAGAAAAGCTGGGCCCTGCTGAAGAGGAGCAGGGATCTGTACCTTGTGAGGCACCTGCTAGAAAGATATGGTAGGTGAAACCAAGAAGAGGAGGCCCACAGTGGGCTATATGACCGGAGTGGTATGTTAGGTCCAGAGCGCAGGAGCCTGAACTCAGAAACTGGGTCCTCATAGATGACAGGGAATGGACAAAGGCACTCCCAGAATTTTCCCAATTCTGAAGCCAAAAGAGAGCAGGTGACTGTCATTCACTGAACTCACTTCCCCCCACTATCCATCAAATTAAACCTATTTGCAGTCCTGAGAAACTATCCTGAAGTAAGGAGGCCAGGTCTGGCCGGTGCCATTTTGACCACCTGGTGGATGGTAGGGTCTGGCATCTTGTCTTCATGCTGGGGAAAGGAACCTCCCCTTACTCCTACCCCCTCACCTCTGCCCATCACCTGCCTCCCAGGTAATGGGGCAGGCACTTGGTGGATAGGTTACTGAATCTGTCAGTCTAGTGCCTGGGACTGGGAATTTCCTGAGGATCTGCCCCCTGTGCAGACCTATTGAGGCCTGGACCAGCCTAGCTGCCAGGAACTCCATACCACGTGTGTCTCTGTGATCGTGTCCTGTGTTCTGTCTCCTGGGTCGACTCTAGTCATCATGGCGTCCCAATTCAGCTCTCTACTGGAGCTGAATTGGCTTGTTGGTATTGTTCTTGTTATTTCTTTCTTTTTTAGCATGTTTCCTAGCTGTGTTATGTGTATTTGTGTGCTACAGGCCTTTGTAACAACTGGTGGCCTGCAGCCTGTTAACTGTATAATAAAGATTCTAATATTCTATATTTTAAAATGTGGCTTCTGAGATGATTCACCTTACAACAATCCCATGTTCTTTCTCTTTCATCTCCTAGTCTCTGTGCTCTTCCTTTTGCATGAATTCCCACTGGTATCTTTTGCATCTTACAGAAAATTTCAGGGGTCACCTCTTCCAGTTTTTCTAATTCTTACCACATCTGTATTCCTCACTACCTGGGTGGTGAGGCCCTCCTCCTCACAGCTCACAATTAGGCTTTTGCAGGGCCATATTAGGGAGCTGGTTTATCTATTTCACTGGAATCAGCCATTCAAACGGTACAGATGAGACCCAGTAGTTCTCAGCACAAATCAAGAGACCAGGAATAGGGTTCTGCCTCTGCCTCTGTGAGCCGGGTGCATTCCACCTTCTCTGCAATCCCATTTCCTCTTGCAAGGCTTGTCATGGTTGAACTCTTCCTCACACTAGCATTCTTTGGTCTCTCTTCCCAAGGTCACCACCCTGGGGCAGAAACAAAGAATACCCTTGCCCTTCCCAGCATCCTGGAGGAAGATAGAAATGCACAAAGAGCAACAGTGAGCGGGGCCCCACCCCAGGGAAGAGGAAAACCAGGAAAGACTGCTGTGTGTTTATGAACTTCAGGGGCAGCTGCTTCCTCTCCAGAGCCCACAGCCATGGCAGCCTAGCCCTCCTTTGACCCCTCCCAGAACCTCCTTTTTTTCCCCCCATCTGTTAGCAGGCCAGCGAGGAGGTTATGCAGGTTGTTACTAGACAGGAAATGAACTGATGTCCAGTGGCTGGGTGAGTCCAACTGTAGAGTGTGCATCTTTGATAGGGTGATTTTAGGGGTATACAGGGCCAACAAATGCTTGTATTTGTATCTGTCTCTGCCAGCCCGTGTGCCTGGAGTTCTGAATTCTGCAAATGAGAGAGGCTGGATGCCTAGATACTTCTGAGTCTGTCTGGGCTGTGGATCATGGAATGGCCACGTCTGCGAACATGCGCACTGGTAGGTGCACAGCTCTGTCAGGCCTCAAGCACCCGTGCCTTTGTGCTGAGTCGATGGTGTAAGCTTTCTGTCTCATCATGTTCCTCTGTCTTCCTCTTCTGGAAGGGGTTCAATTAGTGAGCAATGGGAGAGGAAACTGGATCTGCTCCCCTTGAGCACGTGACTTTTGTCTAGACAAGTCTGCTCACTATGACAACACTAGCCTCCACAGACCGGGGGGAAAAGCAATGGACTGTCATAGCTAGTTGCTCAAGGTTCTACAGGGACTGAAGCAACTCCAGGGCAGGCTTTAAGGGCAGTCCATGATCCCCAAAGACAGGGCACTATGACGTGCTTCGCAGGGAGATGCTCCCACCAGAGAACACAGGCCTATCTCAGCTCTATAAAGTCAGTGAGAAAGTCTCTATGCTGAAAGGTCATGGAAATGGAGAGCCTCTAATTACAAGTAGATGAGGAAACTAGGCTCAGAGGGGAAGTATCTCATTGAAGCCACAGCCAACTCATCGGTCATGATTTCCCCAGTGCTTATCAAGCACTTGATGCATGTTGGCCACCTTATGGGCACAGAGACTAACTAGAAAATTAAGCTATGGATTTTGTTATTGATGTATCCACAATCTAGTTGGGGTAAGAGATGTATGAGCAGGGAACTGTTAGAATATGCCAAAAAACCATGAAAGAAGTTCTGAAGTCCTTGGGAACATTAGAAGAATGTTGGACAATCCTGGGTTCAGAGTCTAGGGAACGTGTGGTGAGTTGAGCAATGGCTCCTCAGAGATGGGAACATCTTACTCTTTAGAACTTGCAAGGCTTTTATTTGACAAACCAGACTCTGCAGATATTAAGGATCTTAAGACAGACAGATGATCTTGGGCTATCAATGTAATCCCAGAACCTTTAGGTGGAGGCAAAGGGATCAGAATCATAAGGGTTGTGACAATGAAAATGGAGACCAGAGCAGTATGAAAGGTCTGAAGATTCTATGCTGCTGGATTTGAAGATGGTGAAGGGGCCATGAGCCAAGGAATGCAGGTAACACCAGAAAGTTGCAAAAGGCATAGGCAATGCATCCACCCAATAGCCTCTACCTGGAACACAGCCTTGCCAACACCTGTGAGATCTGACTTAAAAAGCATCGGAAAACAAATATGATCTGGCTCTAAACAACTGAATTGATGGCAATTTATGGCTGCAACCAAAGGCAACTAATACACAAGGTTTTACTAGGGATGAAGTGAAGCTACACTGTACTCTATGCCAAGCTCTGCTCCAGCAACAGGAGGCCACCAAGGAGCAGCTCAAGAGGTTTACGGGCAGAGCAGGAAGTGGGTGGGTGCTGGGTATGTTGGTACCCTGTGGCTTTTTTTTGTGTGTAACATTCCATACTTAGCCTTTCTCCAACTTCTTGACCTCACAGGATGTTTCTGTGATTCAAGAACCATTCAACACAACCACATCTACAGAACAAAGGAACATGTGGCTTTCCCTGGGGATAGCCATCCTCTGCCACATGACACTAGCACAACAGAGGATAGAGGCTGTGGCAGGGAGCACAAGATGATCCAGATGCTGATCAAGCTGAAAAGTAGAGGCAGAGAACCTCCATCCTTCTTACAGCTCCCCTTTCTGGGAAGGAGCATCCTCAAAAGATAGCTTCTTGGTCACATATCTCCCCCTGAACCATCATCTCTGGTTTAACCCAGAGGCCTGAGCTTCACCAGGCAATAGAATCTAGGCATTCCTCAATGGGAAAAGATATTCTGCCTTCTGTGAGTTTCAGTCCATACTGTTCTCAGCAATATGGGGCAAAAGATAGGGAAAGATATTCATCAGCTCATCCAAAATTATCTCAACTTTGTACACACAGGTTTTGAAACTCAAAATGAGGACTGGATCAGCCCAAAGGTTGGGAAGGTCCCAGCGATACACTTAAATGACACCCTCGAAGCAGCTGTCTATGCAGCTGATGCCTTCATTTAAGTCTGGATGGCCTGGCTTAGTGACTGCTTCTTCCTGCCAAGCACACAGGACATGGTGGAATCATTTCAATCCTGGGAGTAGCTGTCTACTTGTTCTTTGGCCTTGGCTGACTTAAATCCTGTCCCTGAGTCTGAGTTACCTCATCTATGAGATGCCATGATGGAGCTAAAAGAAGACAAAGGTTACAAAGGACCTAGAAAGGGGCCAGCAGACAGTAGGTGCTTCACAAAGCAGGATCAAATTCCTGTGCCCATGCTACTGTTGACAAGAGCCAAACAGGATAAAAGTCAGACCCTCTCATTTCCCTTCTTAAAAATAAGCCTTGGTGCTCTGGAATAGTCTGTCTAATTGTTCATGGCCAGTGCTCTAGAATATAAAAGAGGGGAAGGCTAGGAATGATCCCCACACCTTTTAATTTTTTTAATTGGGAGTACAGGAGACTCCAATTAGGGCAGTGGCGCCATGGCGAAGGAAACTCAGTAGCAGGCCTGCAAGGGCTGCCCTCCTGCTGAGCACAAAGCAATGAAGGAAGGACATAGGCAGCAAAGGGTTACCCTTCCACGCAAGGGTCCACCCTTACTGTCACTCCACATTAAAGAGCCGGGCACCAGAGGACAAGCTTGACACTGACAGCTGTTTTCATGAATGGTTTGCTCCCCTAATTTTTTCTCCCTTCTCTCTTCAGTTAGATAGATATTCATAAAGAAAAGAGAAAGGAAAGAAGGAAGAGAGAAAAGGAAAAAAGGGAGGGGAAGAGGGGAGGAGGAAGAAAGAAAGAAAGAAAAAAACAAGCGATGAGGATAACCAGTCTTGATAGTTACCAAGACAGTAGTCTGTTTGGCTTCCCCTTCAAGGCTGCAGGCTATTCAGGTTCTGCTTTCCTCTGTTTGTCCACTCTGAGCTTCTGGGCACCCTCTCTGCCTCACAGGGCTATACACCATCAAGCCCTGCCCACTCCCTGAAGCTCCTAGTCCTAGGGTCTATACAGTCCTTCAATGCTGTACTTTGTGTACTTGGCCTGGTTGTATATGCAGCCTGAATGGAATTTCCTTGGGAGCAAGGGCTGAGGCCTATTGATCCCTAGGTCTTCAAGAGAATGTTCCCTACAGGGACCCTAAAAAAGGTTAGATTAAGTCACTGACTTTTTTTTTTTGCTTGTCAAGCACATACTCGCTTCCCCAGAGCTCAGGTCCCTAAGAAGCTGTGGTAAGACAGGGGGAGTAATACATGTGCATGGTCAACAATGCAACATGGAGGGGCAGGTATTATGACAGAGGAGTAGAGACCACAGCCAGGTTTAGAAATGAGGGCTGGCAATCAGATGGTTTAGATCTCTCTGTTGTTTGTGATCCTTACTGGGAAGGAGGAAGGACAATACAACCTCCATGTGTACTGCCACTATTTCCAGGGCCTCTGGCTGGCCTAGGAGGAGGGCCTAGGAAGACATAATATAATATTCAAATAGGTGCCTAGTTACGGTTGCTAAAGAATCCTACCAAAATGTTCCTTGGGCAGGAGAAGCAGAGGTTACTGAAGGAGGCTCCGAGAGATAGAATGTCCTATCTTTATTGTGCTTACTACGAGGCTCAAGGAAGGATGACAAAAGGGGAGTACATTCATTTTTTAGGGATAACAGTCCCTAACCAAGTCCCTTGCGAACTGAATGAGGCTTTTGGTCTGGGGAGAGTTTAGTCTTCAGCAACGCTGCTCCAGCCAGCACTGACCATGAGCCCCAGGGGTCACACGGATAGGGGGACATTTTCCAACATGCAGAACAGCTCAACTGTTTTGTGTCTGTGAATCCAAGAGACTCCAACTTTGCCAATCACTTCATAGCTGACCTTGGGCAATATTTTGGCTTGACCGTCCTCATAATGCAGAATAATCTGACAATACCTAAGGTCTCTTCCACTCATAAAATTCTATGTACCCAAACCTCCAGTGTTTGTGAAGAGGATTTCAGAGCCCGTAGAATATACACAGGCTGGAAGGAAGGAGGAGTTGTTCTAGTTACTGAGCAGGGATGGGGTAGGGAATGTTTTTTTGGGGGAGGGGGGAAAAGAGGGGAAAGGATGGTTCTTCGGACACTGGGAAGAGAGCAGGAATGAGGAGCTCTGGATTTAGTCACCCAACTGGAAACTTTTAACAAGCAACAGTTCTTTTGCTTTCATGTGGAGGACAAGAGGCTACTTACTATGCAGCAGGCCACCAGGGCTCCTTGAACAAATCCTGCCAGCACATCACCGGGATGGTGCTTGTGGTCAGATATGCGGGACAGTCCTGTGTAGAAGGCCATCATGAGCAAGGTGAACTGTAGGAGGGGCCGGAGCAGGCGGGCGCCTTTCCAGGTAAAGCGAGCCTGCAGGTATAGCTGGAGGGAGGAGACAAAATGAACAGACACTAAATAACTCCTCAGTCATGGACCCCATACAGACAACGTCCCTCACTTTTGCTGGGTGGAATCATCCAGACCCTAGGTGGCATGGTGTGGATATAATGGCATCCATTTTGGACATGACCACCACCCTCCTTCCCCCTATCTCCAGTCAGTTAAATGCCGTGGTTTAGTTTTCATATCAACCCCCAGGAAAACAGAATTCACCTTAGGATTTAAACTGGAGAGAGATGGAGAGACACTAAGACTCTTTGGCACACAGTACACACTTTATAATAATTTTTAACTGATTGACTAGGATTATGCCAGAGTAACCAAGAGCAGTAAAAGCTTTGCTTTGTAATTGAGAACCCACTCACTACCTTTGTGAGTCTCTATGGGGCTTATAGACCCACCATCTCCACAGGACCTGCTGCTCACCATTACACAGAACTAATACAGACAACGACGACGAAGGGGAGATACTGAGATATTCACCATGGGATGCTCCTGTTTCAAAGAAAGCCATGTTGCCAAGTACTGGTGGCTCATGCCTGTAATCATAACCACTCAGGAGGCTTACACATGAGGATCATGGTTCAAAGTCAACCTAGGCAGAAACATCCATGAGACTCTTAACTCCAACTAGCTACCAGAGATACAGCCCAGCAGTAGAACTATGGCTGAAGTAGAATGCCAGCCTGGAGCAAAAAAGCCAAGTGAGAGCCCTAATACTGGCATACTCAAGAAGAAGCAACACCTTGAAGGGCAAGTTTCAAAGTCACCCTCTCTGGCTTTTGAATTAGTAAGGAAACACACACACACACACTAGCCAGACAATGCCAGAGAACTCCCAAGTAGAGGCTGATAGACACTTGCATGGGGTGGAGTCTAAGAGTAACCTGATGAAAAGAGGAAGAAGAAGAAGAAAAAAAATCCAATCACCTCTGTCTGTAGGCAAGAAGTTGAAATGACGTCAACTGGGTATTGTCCCCTCTGAGTTATCTTGGGAGAGTTTCCTTTCTAACCTCTGGGCACAACCTACTTGGCAGGTTCCTGTGGGAACTTGGGAAATGAGGGGGAAGCAGCAAGGGGACAAGGGGAACTTCCGACTACAAATCAAAGTACTAGGAGAGGCTAGGAAAAAGGGAAAGAGCAGAGGGAGGGGCTCCTGCTCCAAGACAGACAAGTGTCAGGACCCTGCCCTTCCTGAGACAAATGAACATGCCAAGGACCAGATCTGAGGGAACAGAAGATTCCAGAAGAACTCTGAACTCTGTAAGAGCAGTGTCCACGACGGAATCCTCAACTACTTGGGATAAAAAGACTTGTTTACCAAGCCTTTTCTTAATTACTTACTTAATTTATTCTGTAAAAACAATCATGGTCTTTAAACATATTCACTACTTTTACAGTATACCTACCTAATGAATCACATTGGAAAATATTGCTGCAGGTAATGGCGAAAAACTTGATGGTTTTTAAGCAAGGCACGGGGTACTATAAAAACTAATTGTTTTTTGTTTTTTTAAGAGCATAGCTGGGTCACTAAAAGCAACACAGAATCTGGAGCTATAGACCTAAGGCTACAGTCTTCTTTCTGATGAAATATCTCCTAGAAAACTGTTGACATGGATCCAATAATTCCTTACTTTTAGTGAGGATGCTGGTCTAGCTCCAACTCAGCTCAGGAAGGGCCCGTCTATGCCCAATTCCTGTAGCTACGCCTGGCAGTTAGAGGGGAGTGAAGTGGATAACAGACACAGGTTTTAATCACAAAACTCTCTGTGTGTCTCAGTTTCCTCAACCGTAAAGAGGTATCATGACTATTAGAGGCTATGGTGGGGATTGGTTGGTGCTGGAGAAGACACAGGACAATGTGTGACTCAGTAAGCCAATCATTTTGTTTTATGACACTTCTCTTAAAGTAGCTGCAATGTTTTCCTATTTTTCCAATTTAAAAAAGCTCAGGTTCTCAGACAATACTTGTTCAAAACTCCCCTGCCCTTCCTCCTACTCAAGGCATGTAGACTTTTAGGTTGCAGGCCTCAGAGACCAGGGTCGGGCAAAGGAAGGGTGGGTCTCCCAACCGGACAAGGCCCACTTCAAGCTACTGACTCAGATTCTTCAGGCTAGGAGCTCCATGAAGGAAAAGCCTCCCACAGGAACAGGAGGCATCAGAATAGCACCAGGAAGGGAGGGAGGGAGTACTTATGAATGAGAAAGGAGTAGGGGCCATGGGAAAGAATTCCTTTGGGAAGTAATCACACTGGGAATGGAAACCGGCAGATACATGCAGTTGCTCCCCCATAATCATGGAGCAATGCCTTGGGTCAAGATGGATGCTGGCGCCCACAGCTGAGATGAACCCTCTCCCTTGATCAGTGTACTTTACTTAGAACTATGGCAATTTCGTCATGTCAAGTATAAAGAAGGAGGTTGTGCAATGGCCTTTGACCCAGTGGCCATCTGACACGGTGGCAGTAGACTTTGAGGCAGAGGGGAGAATCTGCTAATCCTTTCTGTATATACTGGTTCACTGCTGAGAGGGAATCAGACAGGCTCCTTTACTGCTCCAGCATGGACACAGGGGCCTCAAGAGGATCCCAGAATACTCTGGACTCTGCAGACAATAACTTTGGCAGGTTCCAGTCCTTCCCAAGACCAGGGGAAGACCAACCTACTCAGTATGAGAGAGAAGATTTCAACAGGAGGCCCCAGGCATCTAAAAGTGCAGGGCAGGCAAGGCTGATGACCCAAGCTAGACAAAAGCAGAAAACCTAAGTCACCCTGACCTCTCATAATCACAGTCTGCTCCTGACACCCTGTCCTATCTGTGTCAACTTCTCTTTGGGCCACTGTAGAGCTGTGTTTCACCCAGTCTCAGAAACTAGGTTAGAATCCTTTTGGCTGTATACCAGCTATATAGCCGTGGACAAGTCACTCCACTTCTCTGGATTATAAAGGTTTATTTTATTATTTTTTTATTATTTTAATATTATGTTCCTGTTTTGTTCATTTTTGTTGTACTGGGGCTTGAACTTGGGTGCTGTCCCTTAGCTCCCTTAAGCTCCAGTGCTCTACTACTTGAGCCACAGCTCCATTACAGCTTTCTGGTAATTAATTGGAACTAGGAGTCTATTTATAGACTTTGTTGCCAAGGCTGGTTTGGAATCTTTTTCTTTTCTTTTCTTTTTTTGCTCATTGGTCATGGGGCTTGAACTCTGGGCCTGGGCGCTATCCCTCAGCGAGCACTCTACCACTTGAGCCACAGCGCCACTTCCGGGTTTTTTTCTGAGTGGCTTACTGGAGATAAGAGTCTCTCAGAGTTTTCTGCTGGGGCTGGCTTTGAACCACGATCCTCAGATCTCAGCTTCCTGAGTAGCTAGGATGACAGGCATCTGCCATTGAAGCCTGGCTACTGGTTTTGAATCTTGATCTTGAGATTTTAGCCTCTTGAGTAGCTAGGACTATAGGCATGAGCCACCAGAGCCTGGCAATTTTATCTTTAAAAAATGTTGCAAGCATCTATTATATTCAATACTCCAAAGGATACATGAATAAAGTAAGTTTTATCACTAAAAAAGAAATAATAATAATCTTATAGCCCTTTTCTCTTCAAAGAGTTTGTCTTCCAGTTGTCAAAATAGAACTGTGTAGGTAACAATGATTTCAATAAAAAGGTAGATGTCTTCCTCCCCTGTCCCAAAGTGTTGTATATGAGAGTCCTTGGCATATAGAAACTGCTTCATAGACAAGCTCTCGTCTCTTACTTGGCCCTTACTAGGGTCTTGAAACATTAGAATTCCAACAAAACCTCCTTAGACTAAATTCAGAGCAGCTTACTGCTGCTCTGAACTAGTTAAGTTAGATGTGTGTGTGTGTGTGTGTGTGTGTGTGTGTGAGACTCTCATTCTTGCTTAGTCATTTGTGTTTCATTACATGATTTGCATACTAGTGAAACAGGTCTGCACTGTCTTCTCACTCATTTCCATTGCTCTTGGGACAGGTGGGCTAAGAGGGAAAAGGAGGCTTTTGTCCACTCTATGTCCCTGCCTACCCTCCTTCCTGGAAGCTGGTCCAGATCACCCACACCATTCCTGAGAGATTTTTCCCCTCTCTCAGTCTCCTCCATGGCTCCCTTCTGGCCCTGGCTCCCATCTATGCCTGGTGGCAGGCGACACAATGTCCAACTACATTTTTTCACTGTAGAGTTATGTAACCACTTTGTGAGAACAGAACCAGAATTCTTATTTGACTTTTTTTTCCTAACCCTTTTGCCGAATACTATTCTAGCCACTGTGTTAGATGTTTTACCTTATGTTACTCACAATATTCTTATTAGGTAGATATCAGCATGTCCACTTTACAGATGAAAAGATCAAGGCTAGAAGAAGCCAAAGGAACACATAGCCAGGAATTATTTGCAAAATTTTCCCTTTTGTGTTTATTATTTACCTACAGAACTTCCTAGTCTCTGTAGAAAAAAAACTCTCTTTTACACCCACAGTAGTGGTCTCTTGTTCTGGTTTCTTCAGGAGCAAGGACATAGCAACAGGCTCCTCTGTTCACACATTTTGTAAGCATTTATTCATTCATGTACGCATTCATCCATACTGTTTTGGGAACCACGAGACAAAAAGAAATCTTTGCCCTGTTGAACTTACACTTTAGATGGGGCAAACTTACACTTTAGATGAGGCAGACAAGCAAATAGATCAGATCCTTAGACACTGAGGGAGGGGCGTGGCTACCTAGGAGGTTGGACAGAAAGGATCAATGTGGAGGATGGGCTGTCATTTTCATCAAGGATGGTCACAGACTGAAACAAAGGCAACAAGAAAAAGTGCAGACTTCTAAAGAGAAAGCCCTGCTTTGGGCAAGGCCTTGACTCCAACGTGTTGTGGCCTAATCTGAGTTGCACAATGATATATAAGCGAAGACTAATGATCCTGAAGGTCAATGAACAACTCTCAAGTGTGCCTTCCCTGCTTCTTTTAGCTACCAAAGCTGTACTGAATGTAACTGTCTTCTTTTCACAGACACATGGGTAGTTCTTCTATCTCTCCTGTCTTCACATGCCTGACCCTACTGGAATCCTTCCCTGGCTCTGCCTCCCTCAGTTGTAGGCTAGCTTGGATGCTATTGTTCTAAGCATCCAGCATCTAACATTCCTCCCCACCCTTTTGTTCACAAGGTAATACCATCACTGTCTACTTGAGCCTATATCTAAATTCCCCAGAAGCAGTGGTCATGCCTTGCTTATGTCCATTTTCCTCTGCTGCTCCTGCTTGGTGTATAGCAGCCCTCATTAAATACTTGCTGAGTGCTGAATGGTCATTGAAAACTCACTCCTCAGTGAGTTCCTTGAGGCAGGGCCCAAGTCTGATTCAGCAGCCTTGGAAGGTAGTAAGAGAACCTGGCCCCAAAGAAGAGACACCAGGTAAGTGGATGCCTGCCTTGATTTTGACATTTTACCCAGACAGCCACATCACTCTTGATCTCAGACCAAGTAGTTGTACATCCAATCCAGATGTGGTTCTCTGGCATGAAGTGGTCCCCTGGGAAGTAGGCTGGGGTCAGAGGTACAAAATCCAGTTTATACTTACATATGCTGCAAGGTTTTTCTTATTAGAATTAACATTAATCTCTAACAAGCATAACCTCATCTTTAAGCTGCTGTGCCCAGAGCTAATTTAGTGTTTGGGGTGGTTTTTCCAAGCCACCTATTTTGTAAAGCCAAGCCCAGTCTACAGTGCCCTTTACAGCTGTAGAAGCTGCAGATGGCCACTGTGGCCAAACGGCCTATAGTGGGGATGGCTAGTACTTCTGGTTGGCCACTGCCTTTGAACTCGATGGTAATACAGGCATAAGCGTGTCCCCTGTGGCTTCCCACCTTCCTTTTCAAACAGTACCACAGAGATTGAGAGATAAGTAGACACCATCAAATCTCACTGTTTCATCTGATAGCTGGAGAAAGTGGAATGCAGAGAAAAAACACGATGACAAACAGACATGATTGTCTCTACTGTACAGAGGAGTACCCTGAGACTCCTTGGTGAAGTGCCCTCTCATGCCCCGCAGCTCGTAACCCAAATCTTATTTCACACATGTCTGATTCTGAGGGCAAAAGCTGTCAGTGCTACACTTAGCTAGATCAAATGCAATCCCTCCCCACACTCCAGGAAAGCTGTGAATCACGGGTCACCTTAGCAAACGTGCTGAGGAAGAGCACACTGTATTTGCCCAACTTCATTCAGAACTTCCCTTAGCACAATATGAAAGCACTGGGATGGAGGAGCCAAGGGATTCTCTGACTGACTGCAAGATTTCTCACCTTCTCCTAGGCAGCAAACTTTCTTCAGAACACTTTGCAAATAACACCTTTAAAGCAGTGAAGATTTCTGGGTAATAACTTTCTCTCTCTCTCTCTCTCTCTCTTTCTCTCTCTCTCTCCCTCTCTCACACACACATGCAGACACATATATGAAGAAAATCCTTGGAAAAGAGTACGAATCTCCTTTTTTGTCTTGTGATGCATATTGTTTTAGGGAAAGATCACCTTAGAGGTAAAAACAGAGCTGGGTGTATAAGTCTGTCTATGCAGGTCATCTACAAGTGGAATGTTGAATGAGTATATGCTTGCAAGAGTTCCAAAGAGCATGTGGTATATGTCTAAACAGAGCTGGAGTTTGTGTGTGGGCAATAATACATCTAGGAGATGAAAAAAATAAGACGACTCTCCCTCTCTCTCTTTTTTCCCTCTTTCCCAATCCTTCCATTTCGCAATCCTCTCTTACAAGCACAGATAAACCTCTAATAAAATATACTCCCTACTCACTCATTTGCAGAGATTCTTTGTTGCAATTCATAGTTGGAAAAGGAAGCAATGGTGTGAGGTGGGTAGCGTTGGGAGAGGTAGAGGGGATATTTCAACCACTAGAGCAGATCTGAAGAAAGTCAAGTCTTTTTCGATTGAAATTAAAAGCTTATATTCCCTAAGTGTATCCTGAAGATGTAGGCTTGTCTGTTGATTGACTAATAATACTAGCTCAGTATATTGAAAAGAATCCACAGCAGACCTGGAGATACTGTCTGTATTATGTTGTTATTGAATATCTTTCATCCAAGTTCATTTGTTTCCAGAAGCAGGATAATAAAAACCCATCTCATCTGGCTACTGGGAGAAGAAATGACTTGGTGGTAGCTGTACACAGGACCTGGTACATGTCAGAAACCCCAAACATTTTAGCATCTTCACTATAAAGGACATCCTTCCCAATGTTGGCTATAAAAATATCCAGTATTGCCAGGCGCTGGTGGCTCCTGCTTGTAATCCTAGCTACTCAGGAGGCTGAGAACTGAGGATCGCGGTTCAAAGCCAGCCCTGGCAAGAAAGGCTGTGAAACTCCTATCTCCAATAAACCACCAGAAAACCAGAAGTGGTGCTGTGGCTCAAGTGGTAGAGCGCTATACTTGAGCTAAAGAGCTGAGGGACAGGAATCAGGCCCAGAGTTCAAGCCCTATGACAAAAAAAATCCAGTATTGCTGGGTGCCAGTGGCTTGAAGCTACTTAGGAGGCTGAGATCTGAGGAGCTCAGTTCAAAGCCAGCCTGGGAAAAGTTTGTGAAACTAATCTCCGATTAATCACCAAAAAGCCTTGAGTGGAAAAGCTAAGGGACAGCACTCAGGCCCTGAGTTCAAGCTCTAGTAGAAATGTGCATGCGTGCGCATGTGTGCACGTGACACCCCTCCCCCCATCTGATATTTATCTCTTGGACTAAAATAAAAGGACATGGAAAAAAAAAACCACATACCCAACTCTTTAAAGCATTTTTATAAAACACTGAAATTACACTTGTAAAATTGCTTCCAGCCCTGGGCAGGAATCTAAATATCTTTTCTAAATTATCATTCCTAAGAGCAAAACCAAAAAAAAAAAAAATCAAATGAGGTACTACTGGCAAGTAAATACAACATAGGACCCAGGCAGAATGCTTGTATAGGTTGAGGCCCACCTTTTAGCTTTGCGTCCTAGGTAACCAACAGGAAGCCAGAGGCCTCCAAACTTGGAAAGGACTGGGGAAAAAGCAAAACAAAACAACCTCTCTGTTGGTTTTTCCAATTCCTAATTATGTTTTTTAAATGAGTTGCAATGAAAACGTTCTTTTTCCAAACAGCTTATGCTCTTCTGAGCTATGTCTGACCTCTCCACACCTTCCAGCTCTGAACTCTGCAGAAGCAGCAAACACAGGAAGTGCTTTGGCACATGGACCTAATTCAAGGAGAGAGGAAAGGCAGGGACGACCAGGTTTAACTGACAAAGAAAAACACACTAACCCACTGTCTGTCAGGCAGCTGGAGGGGAGGAGGGCTCTCCATCTGCACTGTCAAAGCAACTCCAGGAAATCAGAGCAGACACAGCCACAGAAAGCGCAACCTGTGAATTCAAATCATGTTCCTCTACTAGCTGAAGGAACTCAAATATGCTCCTTAATGTCTGTGGCTCTTGGTCTCTGCATCCAAGCAACAGGGACAAGGACAAGTGTTTCTTAGGGATGTGTTTTTCAAGACTCAAAATCACTCTCAGTGTCCAGATGATGATCATCCTTAACATCCTTTCATCAGAAGAGTAGAGAGAACTGCTAGGGTGAACACTGTAGGAATTGGATCTGCAGTCTTCCATCTGAGCAGCAGTTCTGCTGCTTACACAAATCTATTCAGTTCACTCAGATTCTCTGAGCTCTAAGTAGTCATCTTTTCCCACAACACTCAGGCTATTATTCATAACACAAGGCTATTCTAAGGATCACTGAGTACATGAATTTTTCAGAAAGCAGCGCGAGTACCATAAAGGCCCAAATGTCACTTTCTAATTTCACAATCCTTATCAATCAGCATGATATATACTATTCTCATTCAAAAGACGGAAAAGGTCTGGAAAGCAAAAACAGGTCTACTAAACCAATGGCAGAACTCAGAATGAAATGCAGCTTTCAATATTGACCTCTTCTGCAAGGATTTCACAGTGAAATCTATTCTTAACTATTCCAAGGGACTCAAGCTGTGACTAGACTGTGTTGGCACCAGAAAGCAAGTACTTACCACCAGATACAGCATAGTGTACATGGAGAAGGAGGCGTGGCCAGAGAAGAAGGACTTCCTGTAAGAGCAAGAGCATGCCATGAAAAGGCTATATTCACATCCCTGATATTCCCTCATCTGTCTGCCTTCCCTCTCTACACTGTGACCTTGACAACAGCCACTGTGTATTCCTCATTTAAACATTCTATTTGGTAATGTTTTGGAAGCATGCATACATAAACAAAAGAATGGGTGGGTGACTGGACTTACCAGTGCTATGCCATAAGGCTTTATTTAGATAGCTGTCTCGTGAATTCTTCGAGAAGAGGGCCTATACCTCATCTAAATCAGAGCCCAGCACTGAGCCTGACACCTCGTAGGTGCTCAGTCAGCGCTCACTGAACTGCCCTGCTGTGGCCATGGGGAAGTGGCATCTCACCGAGCTTCCTGCACTTTGCTGTCTTCGCCTCTGCACCTGTAGTTCTGAATGTAGCCCTCAGAGCAGTTGATCTGGTTAAAATCAGGGTTGCAGACACTCAGGAAGTGAGGACGCAGGCGCCCGATGGACACTTTGGCAATGTCTGTGAAGGACTGGCTGATGGCACAGCCAAAGAGGAAGCAGCCCACTTGCTTGTAGAGGGCAGCCACGTAGGGATTCTGAATGGTCGACCTGGACTTCTCCTTCAGGTAGTAGATCCGGTAGAATTCCCCTGTGATAATCTGAAAAGAAACCAATAGAGAAATTAGGCAGGATTACCACCCACTGTCATAACTAATGTTGCAAAGGATACTTAGGTGACACAAGTAAATATTCAGTATTTAAGTCCAGGTTATAATCTTACAAAATCCCAATTTTCTATGCAAGAAATATGAAGACACAATATGCAAGGAAGGAATACACCAAGAGAGAATAAACACAGTCATCATTTCCTTTTTTTTTTTTTTTTGGTTAGTTGTGGGGCTTGAATTCTGGGCCTGGGCACTATCCCTCAGCTCTTCAGCTCAAGGCTAGTGCTCTACCACTTGAGCCACAGAGCCACTTCTGACTTTTTCTGCTTATGTGGTGCTGAGGAATTGAACCCAGGGCTTTATGCATGCGAGGCAAGCACTCTACCACTGAGCTACCTTCCCAGCCCCATCATTTCTTTTCTTTAAGAAAGCCTTAACATAGCCCTGCAATACCCTTGGAACAAGAAAAATGTGCATGGAGTTTATATATATGAGACACAAATAAGCCCTTAGCTGCTGAGAAATACAGATGAACAACCACGTGCCAGTGGTTTATACTTGTAACCAAAGCTACTCGGGAGGCTGAAGCAGGAAGATAACAAGTTTGAACAGTCTGGACTAAATAATGAGATTTGCCTCAAAAATGAAAATAATGAGACTTGTCTAAAAATGGAGAAATATTTAGTATGATACCTGCAAAGTTTGGCATTTTCCAAGTCAGTCTGGGCTGTTTCCTCAAGTCCTGAAGGTCAGAGATGGAGTCTCACTTGGTCAGATCCTTGTCCTAGCTCATCATGTGTACTATTGGCCTAATGGTTATCCATTAAGCTCAGGGCCAGTTGCTGCTTGGAAGGAGAATGTGGATGATGTCTACACGTATATATGTGTATACATGTCTACACACACACATAAACTCCATGTACACACCTCCTTGGCTGTGGTGATGCAATACCACACTGTCTGCCTTCCTTAACTCCACGGTGCAGCAGTTGGGGTGACTTCCTGGTTACAACCACAGCCCAGAGACAGCGATGGTAAGCTCATCACTTACCACAAGGGTCCCTTTCACACTTCCTTCCAGGGAGGATGAGGAGGCGCTTTCAGCGAGTAGACAATGTGTTTGTGACCACAAGGGAAGCAATAGATGGGCACATCCGGACACATCTTTTTGGAGGCTCTATTACTACTTTACGGTGGGGGAAGACATCAAGGCAGGGGCCCTGACAAAGGTCCTCACCAACTGGGTCCAGGGACAAGCAGGTTCAGGAATGAGAACAACTCCTACCACCACCAATGCAGACCAAGGTACCTGAGCTGATAAATGTGATGCCTTTCTAAGTACCTCACTTTGTTTTCCGAGATCTCGTCAAGTATGATTCACAAAGAAAGCTGTGGTCAAAAAGCAAAACATCCTGGCTCTGTCATTCCTTGAGAGAGCAGGTCTAATGTCTAACCCTGCACAGGTACTCAGGGACTGTCACTGATAGTGAATGGCAGGGAGCAGAGGAGGAGTCCTCAGAGTTGCCTCCTTGCAAAATTGGAAAGATCCCCTAAACATTACCAACGGCCCTTTGCTAACACATTGCAGAGATTAAAACCCAGGAAGCACAGCAAGTCAGAAATGAAAGAGGCCATTATATACAGGAGAAACTGAGATCCAAAATAACTCACATCTGAAGATTAGACCCAGGTGTACTGATGCCCCACCCAGCATTCTTTCCTACCATTCATGCTCTAATTCCCCTTTTGAACCTGTTTATACTTTCACCCTATGTAACCTTACAGGCTAACAGGTTCCAGATGTTTACTACCACAATCACCACGTGTTCTCTTGCTCTTCCTTATTCTGTATTTATAAATCATATTCACATGTTTTTATCTGCAGGAGGAAGAACACTGAAAATAGGAGTCAAGTGGCCAGTTTGAGTCCTCAACTCATTGAGTGAACTGGGGACAAATCACATTTTCTATTTGCAAAATCATGGCCCCAGACGACATGATTTATTACTTCATAATTGCAAATGACATTTATTCCACCTCCACCACTAGCTTCCCAACCAAGCCAAGGTAAGATGTAAACAGCACAGGTAGTTAGTTATTTGTGAATAACACTGCAGGCAAGGAGCAGACCCAGGGCTTGCCTCTGGATTGCTCCTAAAAACCAGGATTGCTCTCAAAACCAGGACACTGCCTTAGATGAAACTAAGCACTGGCTTTAGCATCAATCCACAGACCCCATTTGATGCTGATAAAGAATGCACGGGTTTCTATTGCAAATTAGTGTCTTATAAGAACTTACTGGAAATGTGCAGGTGAGTTATCTCTGTTTCAGTCTATAAGAAAGGGTTTGATTATAATGCAATGACTCTTAAACCCTTAATCTCCCTCCCTCTAAAATAGCCATCATCAGTAATGTCACCTTTAAATAATACAAGGTGAATTGAAATCCTCCCTTCTTTGTAAGGGAAGATAAAGAGTTAGAAAGAACACTTTATGATACCTCACATGGCTGGTGTTGACCTTAGGATGTTCTGGCAGGAAAGTCCATGAGACTCTTATCTCCAATTAACCACTAAACAGAAAAAGTAGGGCTGTGGTTCAAGTGGTAGAGGACCAGCCTTGAGTGAAAAAGCTAAGAGACAGTGCTAGGCCTTGAATTCAAGCCCTAAACTGGCTCACACACATACACAAAAAAGGATATTTTTTAATAGTTCATGTGTGCATTATTAGTCTCATGTAGAATTGATGAGCCAGTTCTATACTTGGATTCCAAAGCTGGGGAGAACAGAAGGACAACAAGGAAAAAGCTAGGAAGTGACAGTTATGAGCAGAGTCCAGATACCCTGCCACTCAGGTTCACCATTGTTAGTAAAACCTTTTTTTTTTATTTTATGGTAGAATAGCAATTGTGTATTTTCCAGCCTGAAGCCATTTAGCAGACACATGACTCCAGGACCACATGACTTCTGGGGCAACCTTGACAGATTTTGGAGTTAATGAGCAGCAAATTATGTATTTTCTCCATCTCCTTGTACAGAAGGGTCGAGGAGTCGACCACACAGCCATAAATCATCATTATGAACCAGCCGGACTTGGCTTCTTGTAATCCTAACCCTTAAAGGCCATTTAATGAGATTCAGGCGCTGAGAGACAGCCCAAAAGCCGCACCTCTAAAAGAGAGGCAAGGTCCTGAATTGTTCTCCCACAAGTTACACCCCTCGATCCGGATTCCCAGATTTACTACTTTCGGACTTTATTCATTACTCACAATGTTTTCATTCCTGGGCCATAAAATGAGCTTTTCCCTCTCCAGCCCCCTCCAAAGGCTGTGTCCTCCGCACCGCACCCCCTGGGCCTGCAGTTCTGCCTCAGTCAGCACGGTTCTGATATGTAAATTTCACTGCTGAGAAAAATGCCTTCCACGTTGATCCCTCTCTGAAACAGCTGGCAACAGATCTGGGGGTGATGGCAGGCTGCCAGGCAAGCAGAGAATTCTCCCCTACCTGCCTTCTAAAGAGCTTGGCACAGGGTCTGGAAACTCATAAAGAGGAAAGCATGGCAATTAAGCTACAAGGGGACAGTCCTAGCCTCCAAGCTAGCGAGCAGCCGCAGTGCACTGGGGGCTGGGGGGAGGGGGGGTAATCTCCTTGCCCTTCCTGGTGGAAAGACAGTGCAACTGCCTACCTATTTACACAATATTTCTCTGTGCTGGAGAGAAAACATTTGGAGAAACATTTGGATTGACTTTTTGGAAAGGATAGAAAATAAGACAGAGAAAGAAGCATCCAGCTGAAGGCCACAAAAAAAAAATCCATCAGATTCCATCTATGAACTTAAGTCAAGTGATTTCGCCTGTCTAGGCCGAGGTGCATCTCTGGCCTCCCCCCCTCTATCTATAATATCAGATTAATAATATTGATGTGGTGGGACTGCCAGGGAAATCTATAGGTGATACATAAAATGGCTGGAACTTGAAAAAAAGTCTGTGGATTAAAAAAACAAATCTTTCCACTGGAGAAAGGAAAAACAAAATTCTGACATACACTTTGTAGGAAGTATCTCTTCCAAGATCTCCTTGGAAGAGAACATTCCACATTGAAGACTTGGGAAATAAACACCTCCGTATAGAAGCAGAAAACCTGTGTGGGGATGATGCTGGTTTGCTCATATCACTGACGATGTCTCAGAATAACAGAAGGAAAGAAACCTAAGGCAGAAAGGGCCACACCTTATTGTTTTATCTCATTTTAAACATCCCACACTATTTATATATTACCTCAGGAAAACTTGTATCCCAACAAACTCTCAGAGACTAAGACTCATCTTTCCCTAGTGAGTCTGGAAGGATAGACTTCCCTATGTTCGGTTCTGCCTTAATAAAAATATTTGCATAGCACTCTACAGTGCACAAAGCACTTTTACAACCATGTGTTGTTTCCTTCTCATAATATCCTATCAACTGTTCCGTTATTACCAACTCTTCATAATGAGTGGTGAAGGTCACATTGCCACCTTCCATCAAAAACAGTCATGACAGCTTGACAACACTGTTCCTGAAGCCCACCTCCTTGTCTCATTGTTCTAATTCCTTATTCTAAGCCCAGCAGGGAGCAGTATCTGGATCCCCAGAGACAGGCAGACAGTGCCTAGAGCATAAGCTCCCCCATCTGTAATCCTATAAGGCATTTGAATGGCTAAGTCCTTGTTAGTCAGAGTCCCAAGTCCTTTCTCCTCTCTGTTATGTGAGAGGAAATAAAATTAAACCAACATTTGATGATGGAGAATCACAAAGGGAGAATCATTTTTATTCACAGTCCCAAGGGAAAAGAAATGTACAATATATAATATATTATATAATATGTTATATTATATAATGCATTATTATATATAATATATTATATATATATGCGCCTATTTGGATCCTGAACCTAAGGATGGAAACAGAAGTGTAGCGATCTATTTTCTGAAGCTTCAACAGCTGCAATGAAGTGAAGTCTATTAAGCAGGAAGAAGTGATTAAGAATTTAATCTTTGGTTCTTCTCTCACTTGGCTATCTTCAGCATTTTGGCAGAAGATCAGTCACTCTCTGCCTGGACAAGGTAAAAGGTAACATAAATCCGTCCAAGGTCACCAGTAGAGGTTCTGGACTCTATGGGTAGAAGACTGACATCTCAGATATGGCTGGCAAAGAGGCCACGGAAGCTATTTATGGTTGGAATCCACAGTGCCCACAGGCTTTATGAATAAGATAATTTGAAGCAGGAGGCATCATTACTGCATGGCCACAGGCCTAGAAAACTAGACCAGGTCTATCAGTGTGCACAAGAGTCTCCTGGCAGTTCTTTTCGTAGCACTGTCCATGGCCAACCTTTCACTCCTGGTTGACATGATATATATGCCAGGTTTTCTTGAGACATCATCCTCCCCCCCCCCAGTTCTAAACATTTTTTCCCCACATTTTTGATTCCACATCTGGCTTCTACTCAGTAAATAGGGGTCTTCCCTAGAGTTGGATCAGTGATTTTCTGCAGTGACTTTAGCTGCTTGAATAGCCTTAATTACCAGCTCCAATAAGATGACCTCTGCAAAGGACATCTCACCTCCCAGTTCTGTTCCAGTCTTCTGCTGCATCTCCCAAATAGACACAATGCTTCTGCCATACACATGTCAAACAAATCAAACCTAAGATTATATCTAGATTATTTCTACTTTGCTTCTCTTTCCTACCTCTGACTCTGTCTCTCTGTCTTCTTACTTTAAGGTACTCTACTCACCTTGAGCCACACTCCTAGAACAGCTTTTGGCTAGTTATTTGGAGGTACAGTCTTAGAGACTTTTCTGTCCAGGCTGGCTTTAAAACTCAATCTTCCAGGCCCCACCCTCCTGAGTAATTAGTTAGATTACAGGCAGGAGCTGCTGGTATCCAGCTTCCTCCTATTTCTGTACCAGGTATAACCAAAGACCTGAAATCTTAGACTCCTCCTCTTCCTGTCATCAAATTCTTTTTTTTTTTTGGGGGGGGGGTCCAGTCGTGGGCCTGAACTCTGGGCCTGGGTGCCATCCCTCAGCTCTTCAGCTCAAGGCTAGCGCTCTACCACTTGAGCCACAGCACCACTTCTGGCTTTTTTTCTTTCTGCTTATGTGGTGCTGAGGAATCGAACCCAGGGCCTCTGGCATGCAAGACAAGCGCTCTACCACTGAGCCACCTTCCCAGCCCCCTGTCATCAAATTCTGTCCATTCTTCTACAGCAAGGTCTCTCATGTCCATCTTTCCCCCCACTCTATTCCCCTTACGTTGCCACCAGCATTGTTCAGGTTACATCCATTCCTTCACAAGACCAAACTCAAATGATGATTTATAATAACCTCATTTGGGGAGGTTGAAGGTAGAAGAACCATTGAAGATAGCCCAAGTAAAAGTGATCTCACAAACAATGAAATACAAACAAATTACAAAGGCTAGACATGGCTCACGTGGTAGAGCTCTTGCGCATCACATTCCAGGTCTTGGGCTCAATTTCTAATAATACAATCAAACAATCCACCAATCAACCAATAAATAGTTCTGTCAGTGTTTATCAACTATTCATCAGCATTCCTCAGCACTCAAAGACCTCCACAATCTTTCCTCGATCTCATTTTCATACCTGAACTTTGTCAGCTGTCTTGGCCTCCTTCTCCAGCCAAACAAGTCTGTGGTGCATTTCCACACACCAGAGTTGCAAAGTTTTCCCTTTAGTTGCATCAATCCCCTGGGCCTGGAATGTCTAATCTCTGGGGAAAACTCCACCCCTCCCTCAGGGAAGAGTTCAAGTGGTGACCTAAGTAAATGCTGGGTAGGGAGAGGTCTGGTTCTTCCATTTCTTAGTCTCTGACAACTGAGCTTTCTAAGTCTGTTTCCTTTTCTGTAAACATGCGGCTGATTCCAGTATGTGTTTAAGGGTTGTTGTAATAATTACATGGGGCAAATTCTCTCTACACGAGGACAATGATGGTGATGATAATGAGGACGCAGCAGCAGCCATCTCCACTGTGGTCTTTGGAGATGGAAATAGCCTAGCCTTAACTTTACTCCCATGTCACACCATCCATAGCACTTGATGATGGAGAACCATTTCTCTCTGGTTATTTCTAAATCCTAGGGATAGGAAGTTTTGACATGTTTTTGTCTTCGAAGCTCTCTCTTCCCTAAAATCTGTGGCTGCACACTGCTCTGACACTTAACTTATTTTCTGGATAATCACTCAAGAGAGTCTAAGTGTAGTCAGTCGTGTATTTGTATTACTTCTATATACGATGAGCTGCAAGGTCAAGACCTGTGTTGTATACATCAGCTTAGAGCCATGGCACCTACCACCATATTCCAGTGACACAGACAAGAACTCACCAAGCATCTAATTATGCACAGCAGGCTGCCACTTTCTACCCAAAGCACATACCACCCCTGCTGCATCCTGGCCATCTTAGGAGGTCATTTGTCTGGCAGCCTGGACACTTTGTCTTCATACATGCATCTTTCCAAGCCCGGGAACTAAAAGCTTTTATAGCTAGCTAAATAAAGATCACTCCACATAACACTGAGCCCATTGTAGGCTTTTAATAAATGTCCATTAAAATGCTGGGTTTTTAAAAGCTGGACAGACCTGACTTTCCATTACTGCTTTCCACTGCATTCAACATAGTAACCTTGGACTAATCACTTTGCTTTGGTGAGTTGCTTGCCCTGTAACTGTCTACCTCCAGTAGCTGCAGAAGAGGAGTGAAGATAAGGCTAATACGCTTCTTCTCTATCAGATAGTTCCTATAAGTTCTCTACTCATCCCTGGCACACACTGTGAAGCACAGATGGATTCCTCAGCCACCTGAAAATTACCTCTCAAGATGGAGACTATTGTCACCTTTGTGGTACATACATTTTGCATAATCATGGACCCTAAGGGCTGTAATTAGAGAACACCTGCTGTCAGTCTTGTCTTCTGGGGATTACAGAATGATGGGGACAGAGACTAAATAAAATCCTAGATAGCACACAGCAGCACATGTTTGTGAAATCACAAATGAATGCCCCCTGCCTCCATCCCTCAGAGACAGGAAGGTCTCTGAAGAACTCTGCAGCCATCTGATCAGAGGACAACATAACTGAAGGATTAATGTGGCCCCTCTCTGTTGGTGGTCTTGGTAATTGCACAGATGGAGTGGATTGTAAACTCAGGGACTGGGTCTCCCACTAACGCACTGCTGGGCCAGCATGGCTTCACTTTTTTGCGGAGTTGAAAACTTGACTAACCTTTAATGAGGAGCAATGTTGGGGAACCTTGTTTTCTTGGCAGAGCTCTTGTAGATAAAGAGATGGGGGTAGGAGTCGATGGGGGGAGAACTAATGAAGTCCAGATGTGGGCAAACTGAAGCCTGATACTGAATAAACAAGTCCTGGAGGTATTGAGCTCTTCTTCTTGTCTCTCCAGCAAGAAATTTGCATGTGGTACAGAGTGTGTTCCCATGTACCACATGGAGAATAGTTATGATTTTAGAGACACAAATACGATACTTTTTCCTGGTCTGTAGATTCTTGAACATCTTCTGGCCTTCGTGCGTTTGATTTTATGCCTATAGCATAAGGCCTCTCTGGTGATTTTAACAAACATATATTCGGCACCACGGCCAAAATATGTTTGACCCAGCAATAACAAATTGAATCAGATCTATTCCTACCCTGTGCAGCTAACAGTTCAGGCGTGAAACAGACAAATAAACAGCAAAATCATCAGCATGGGACTCTCAAGGACAGAGGTGGGCCCAGAGTTCTTAGGGACCTTTGGAAGATGGGGAGAGGAAGCATCCAAGAAAAGCTTCCTGAAGATGTCTGCTTGGTGTATATTTAATATCTACCGTGTGTCAGGGGAGAAAACTCGGCCTCTGTCTCCTAGGAACTTGCCTTTAAGCTGGGGAGACAAAAACTGGACAGGATCCCCATTACAAGGCAGTGTGTGTTAAAGGTGCCAACTTGCCCACTCGAGATGGAGCAGGTATTGGTAGTTCACTACACCAGAGGAGGAAGAGTCCGGTGGCCTGGGATCATTGTTGTGTCCCCCACAGCTGGCATCCCAGGGCTGCCTGCTAAGTAGCTATGGAAGGAAGTCAGACTGCAGAGTTACCGTTACTAAAAAAAACCCTTGGTTTCAGAATCAGAGGACCTCTGATCTGGACTTGCCAGTTCTGGGAGAATCTCTGAATTTCCTTGAATCCCAGAGGTCTCTCATTTCTCACAGTCCGCCTCCCAAGGATGACTCTCAGGGGCACATAGGAGAAGGTACCTAAAAAGGTCACTCTCTGAATGAGGCAACATCATCACACAGATGACCAGCATGACTCTCACGAATCACAGACATAATAATTATCACTTTATCTGAAGACTAGCACAAGCCCATGGCCACCAGTTTAAACAAGAAACTGTAGCTCTTAGGGGTTTAGTGGTTTGCTAGGACACATTAAAAAAGAAATAAAAACAAGGGAGCACAGAAGCTGGGACATGAACTTGAGTCAGATGATGCCAAGGTCTAAGCTGTTTCTTCACTTCGGAATATTATTACACGGGTAGATTCCAGTGGGGTCTTGGAAGGGAAGTAGCTCCTCTATGGCTAGAGAGGATTTGCTCATGTGTCAACTCCTACAGATTAAGAACCTTGGTAAACTCCTTTTGGTATCTGGCTAAGGCAAGCACTAAGCCTATGTTTATTAAAAAATATTGGGGATTTTTGCTATATGAAAATCTTCGCCCCAGAACACGCTTTCTAAGATAGCTCAAGGTGCAAGCAAAAAGCGGCCTAGATAGGAGAGGCTATTTTACTGTAAACTGCTAATCTCACCGCTGTTAGAGTCATTAAGCCTTTGCAAAGGCAGGGCTAGGAACCATTGCTTTGTGGATTTGGAAGGAATTCCTATTATGCTATAATTCCAAAACCTGAGATACATCTGAAAAACTGGTCAAATGACCAGGTTTTTCCATAAGTTCTGCCACAGAAAGGTGCCTGCTTTCTCTATAACTTTTGATGATTTGCATCTCTAAGCCGCCCTGCTTTCCTTCACCTTCACTCCATTTCTTTGTTGTGGGGACTGTCCAAACTGGGCCCAGGGCTTCTCTTGCCATTTCAAAGAAACCTGAAATTCAGCAGAAGAAAGCCCAAGGAAGCCAGTAGCAAATGGATACAATTTCCAGCCCTGTCACCTGCTGATTCTAGGTGAAGGCAGCCAGGCTCTTCACGGCAGCCAGTCCAGATGGGAAAATGGGAGATATGGTGATGTTGTGATTGGCAAAGTGCATAGCATCTACACATTGAGCAACCAGTGAGGTATTCAGAGACCAAGAGAGGTCTCTGTTTTATGTTTTCCCATGAAGCAGTACTCGTGGTCTGCTCAGTAGCTATGGCAGGTGAGCAGACTAATCAACCTCAGTAGCACACACCCTTAGCTGTCATTGCATTTCAGTAAAAGTTCTACAGCAAAGGAAACTAAAAGGCTTTGGTTGTCAGGGGAGACACCCATATAGCCAGGGGCTGCGTTTCTTCCTAACTTTATTCTTGTCAGATCAGTCATAGCTAAGTTGACTCAATGTTTTTTTTTTAACTCTTCATGTTGATTTGTAACAAAAAGAATCAATATTGATTGTATCAGGAGCTGAGTTAGTTGATATATGTATGCTCTAACAAGTAGACATACTCTCTCCATTTAACTGATGAGACTACTGAGGCTCAATGAACGAGACTCAATCAATAGCAGACGAGCTCAGATCAGATGACTCTTATCTGCAACTAACCCTAGACAGTAAGAATAATGAGTTCTTGGGAATTTTCATTTCGGTGAACATGGTTTACAAAATTTCCAGGCCTACGACTCAAAGACTGCAAGATTGTGGTATTTTTGTGACTGGATTCCCTGAATTAGTAAGGCTGCAGCTAAACCTATTTTGCTGAGCTTGTATGGGTGGAAAAAAGCAACATGGTTCCTTAACCAGCCCCACGACTGTTTCAAGAAAACCTCAGCATTCGGGGAGCATTTTAATTAAAACATCAACCATCAACGTGACATGCAGAAAGAGGTGGGAACAACTAAGCCCTTGAGAACAACAGATTTGCTGGCACCTCTGTAGGGGACACATATTGGCCTGGGTAGGCAGCTGGGCAGAGCTGTTGAACCCTGAGTGCACCTGATGGAAGGAAGGATTAGGAGAGAAGCACAGCCCTCAAAGGAACCCCTGTAACATTTCCTTTGCTCATCCTGGGGCCAAAGGAGAGACCTAGAACCACTCCTGTCTTTAAGATCTGCTTGTTCTATGTAGCTCACTGCTGCAGACTGTGTTTCCACACCTCACTTACTTTGATCCCTACGAACCATGTCCTTGTGGGATGGTTAACACCGTTCCCATTTCACAAATGAAATAAGTGAGGATTACAGAAACCAACAATTCACCAAATTCACTGTGAGAATGGTGCTTAATCCACCAGGCTGTACCTGGAGGCTGTCAGGCAAGCCAGGAATAATGCCATGTGGAGAGAGAACAGAGGATGGCCAACTTGTCCCCAGGCTCTTCTCCCCTTATTGTACTCCTAGGTTAAATTGTGATCTTTCATGCATTCAACTAAGGGTTCTGGCTGCCAAAAACACCTGTCCAAACCTTAGCACAAGATACTGTGCAATTATTTGCCTCCCACAACAAATGCCTTTGTTAGAGAAAACCATTTTTCCTAGAGAACTCAATCCTATAACTCTCAATTTAGAGCAAATAGTAAAATTAGACTTCACTTTTCAGTTTTTTTTTTCCCCACACAAAGTTCTTTAGTCCACCTTTAAGAACGACGGTTGCCAAATGAACTGTTTTTCTTTAAAAGGTTGGAAAGAATTCTACTACCTCTCCTTCTAGCTCCCCAAATTCAAACTGTTGACTGTGTGCCTGGTTTACGATGTTATTAAAAAACAAAGAGGGTCTCAAAGTTTATAAGTAACCCCCAGAGCAAGCAAGTCAGGAAAAAAAAAAAAGAAAAAAAAGCTACATGCAGTGTGGTTCACATAATTTCAGCTAAGATGTGGCCCAGAGTAGGGAAGATAAGCTAACTGCCTATCCCCTTGAGCAATTCATCTGGATAGGTTAGTCATCCTGAAACATACGTCTGCAAGATGAAAAGGGGGTTTTGAAATAAACCAGGCATAGGCTTGATCCCCAGTTTTTATGAGCTGTACACGCTGAGCATGTCATTTATTCCCCTTGTGTTTTAGATTTTTCCATCTATATAATAAGGATAATAGTGCACATCTCATATTTAGTATTTTTGTTTGTTTGGTTTTTCTTAGTACTGGAGTTTAAACTCAGTACCTCTTATAAGAACTCTACCACTTAGACCCCATCTCTAGCCCTTTTGGTTTTAGTTATTTTCTTAGAAAAAGGTCCTGTGATTTTTACTTTTGTGCTAGCCTCAGACGTCAATCCTTTTACTTATACCCTTCTACCTATACTGATTTGTTCTTTGAGATAGGGTTTACTAACTTTTTTCTTGGGCTAGTCTTGAACCATGATTTTCCTGTCTATGCCTCTCAAATAACTGGGATTCCAGGTAGGAGCCTGGCCATATCTAGTGTTCTTAATATTGACTACCTTACTCCTAATACAGGCTAAAGAGACATTTCCAGGCACTGCTCTACAGAAAGGCAATCCACACATCTACAAAGGAGAATTTTCTAAGTTTGTTCTCTGCCCTTTCACCCACATGGCAGGGGTTTAAGGGCAGTGAACAAACTTAGAAAATACTGTAGGGCTAGAAAAGACAGCTGTGAAAATGGAAGGCTCCTAAGTGACCAGTTCAGCTTTCAACTACCCACCCCTCTTGTGCCTCAAATAGATACACTAAAAGAGGGTGGTGACCTTCCAGAGAAGACCCAGGTAGGCCACACCCAAATTCTCAATAGGTTACCATGGCTCAGAATAATTCTGAACATTGAAGTCCATGGAACAGTCTTGCAATATCCTCAGTGAGGGCTGAACCCTGTGAAGGGAAGCCCTGGGCATTTCAATCTGGACTTTTATACCTGCATGTGAGTGGTTTGCTGCGCAATTAAGAGTTTTGCATATTTCAATATTCATGAGCCCTTTGCATTTTATTACAACACTGTGAAGTAAGACAGACCTGTGTCAAAGACCTGTGGAGGGTCAGGTCTAGAACCCATTTCTCTGGATTCCAAGTCTCATTTCCTTTGCCACCACAGCCACTGGGCACAGCACAATATGCCATAGGACCTTAGTGGCATGGTTATTGTCACTGAAGCTCAGCCAAGGAGTGGCAAAAACACAGATAATACCTGGAAGAGCTAACAACATATTTCTCATGTTGGGGGCTCAACTTTATAGCACAGTAGAGGTTCAGATCTCAACTCTACAACTTGTTAACTAAATGATCTTAGGCAAAAAATAGTCTTACCCTATGGACCTTGTTTCTTAAATTCTAGAAGAAAGAGAGGAACAATATTTAGACTTCAGTGGATTGTTGTGAGGATATTTGAGAAGGGCGCTGCTTATCTGTAAGTAAATGGTTTTAATCAATAATGTCTGATCCATTTCTACTCGGGACAAGCCTGCTGCTTTGTTGGTTTCTGCTTGGAGTAATTACTGGCCACTTGGTACCGCTCTCTGCTGGCTGAGATTTCAGAACACAAAAGGGAATCAGATAGGATCAGTCTGGCAGCTCTCAGACACTTACGGCAAGAATGGCGATGACAATGCCCACAGCGCAGAGCACGGCGTCATTTATGGTCTCATTGACTTTCAGAGGGTACTTGATGCTCTCGTCATTGCAGTAAAACCCTCGGCGGTAAGGCTTGATGGTGCTGGTCTCAATGATGAGGAAGGGCAGGGCCGCTGGAACCAGGGGAAGAGGAAACAGGAAAACGTCAATGCAAGGAAGCTAGGGAAGGAAAGCCTACAGCAAAGACCACCCCAAATAACACTGACAGTCAGAGGAATTCTTTCCATTTGTAGCCACCTACAGCCTTTACTGCTGGCATCGCCATTCCATCCTGCCATGGCCTGGGTGGAGAGAGGTATCATGCTTTATTCTTGCCCAGGAGGTAAGAGGAAGGGAAAAATGAAAATCCAGTAACTGTCATAGTTTGGAATACCAATTCGTATGGCCCCTTATATCTTCAAAGACGCTCATTTGTTAGGTCCTAAGCATTTCTCTGGGAGAAGCCCATCTTTGGGCCAGGCTGCGTGGAGCAGAGTAGGGCAGGCCTTCAGTCAGATAACCAGAGTAGAATCCCAGATCCATCACTTCCTAGTGGCATGATCCCTTTTCTCAGTTCATCTCCATGATCCTCTTTCCCTATAGTAAAATCAGTTGTGGCAATTAGTTACTAGATGAATGCATATAAGACACCCAGTGCAGTACCACTTTCACTGATCAGTCATGGACAAGACTGAGCAGAACCAAGCTGAGCCCTGTGGCCGGCAGACCTGGCTGGGAGCCCAAGGGCAGAGGGAGCACCAGGCAGCCTGTTCAGCTGCAGCTGGTGATCAGTGGCCCAGCCAGCTCAGATGCCATTCTCCCAAAAGGTCATGGCTAATGGATTTCATTGCCTGCCCAGATGTCCCTCTGAACCATAAAGCGAAAAAAGGCACATGCCCAGACACTTCGATAAAAACCTCCTAATATGTTTCTTGGTCTCCAAGGCCTCTTGCATATATCCACCAGTTTACTTCCTGAAAGATGGGCTTGCTACTGCTTTGCTAAGGGGCCTTCAACAGCTCCCCATTACCCAGGGAAAGATGAGGTCTCTAAGGCTGATTGCAGAAGCTCACTGGACCCGAACCTCTCCTCTACAGCTTGCTGCAAGCCCTGTTTACCTCCCCCTGCACCCCCTCTCCCCCACTGCAGTCTCTGCCCTCAAGAAATCTGGTTCAGGCTATTCCCTAACCTGCTTGCTTCCCTACTATTTAAGGTCAACAACAGGCTTCGATGATGCCACTTGATATTTTACTGAATCTCAAGAACAGGAAAGATCTAAAAATTGGTGAACCAACAAAGTGTTAAAATTTTTATCCATTTTTTTTTGCATTGAGTCTTGAAATAATCCTTGGAGGTCATTTGAAAGGCTCATTCAAGCCCTCTCCTATCTTTAAGAGAAAAAGAACAGAGACTTAGAATGTTTTACTCATTTCAGGGCTTTTTAGTTTTCTCTTCATGAAAGTACCTAAATCTCTCATTTAACTTTTGAAATTGGTTTCCAACAAATATGAAATTCATTGGCTGGTGTGTGTGTGTGTGTGTGTGTGTATGTGTGTGTGTGTGTGCGTGTGTGTGTGTGTGTGTGTATGGGGGAGGGAACCAAGATAAGTGCTTCCACAAAAGATAAAATTCCATTTTCATGTTTTTTGAAAAGAATTAAATTCATGTCACGTTGCTCAAAACCCCAGACTGCCTCTTAAAAAAAAAATGTACCATGAACTCCACAATTTTTCAATTACTTTGGTGCAGACCAGCAGCGATAAAAATGCTCACTTTCTAAAAAGTGTATTTATCTATCACTGTTCCTACGCACATGGATTTATTTGGTTTTATTCTTTGGATTTATTTGAATTCTACGGCTATTTATTTTGTGACCCCCTAACTGCTTCCTGCTAGAACAACAATTTACTTTATCAAATTCATACTGGTGCTTTGAAAAGAAAGAACAGCAACACACCACAGCATTGTGCCTGACCTTCTCAAAGTAAACACAGAGGGGACCTAAAAGGCAATAACCACTGGCTTTTGAAACTCTGCCCCCACCATTGGAGTAGAGGGGGCAGGGAATCCATGAATCAGGGTTCTGCCTTAGAAAGGACAGAAGTCTGGTGATCTTTGAGGTTAGGGGCCTAGAAGAGACATCCTCTAGGCCAAAACCATCTTCAATTTCACAGCCTAAACATTTCAAAATGCAACCACGTTGGCTATGAAAAGTATAAGAGAAGCCAAACTCTATGATATTAATAGTCTGTTTTTAAAGTTCCATGAATTATGATAAAAAAAAAAGTTGAGCTTTGAGTCGGAGCTGGGCTGTAGTCTCTGAGGTACTGGGGGCCAATGGATGGCTAATAAACTCAGGAGAGGAACAGACTTTGGGTGCCTGACATTTGTGTAACACTCAGGCCTCCGGCTTCTATATTTAATAGTGTTCACAGGATAGGCCTGTAAAACATATGTTTCTAAGGACAATAAAACACATATAAAAGAGCTTTAGAGTTAGAACTTGGCTAATGATCTCAGTTCTGCTCCACGACGATTTGACTTAACTCATTTCACATCTCCCCAAGATTCCTTTCTTATCTTTCTGTGAGAAGAGGCCTAATTTCAGTATTGTTGGGATGATCTAAGACTTTGGTATACTCATTCATTTGTTTATTCAACAAACATTATTCACTCTTCAATACTTTCTTCTAAGTACAAGCAAACAAAGATGACCCAAGCCTTGCTCTCAAGGAGCTTATAATCCAGTTCAGGAAGGCACAAATCGTCCATCAGTGTCTGAAGCTTGGAAGAAATTCAAGGAAGCATCACTGGGCAAAAAGAGGCTAAGAGACACTGTGGATACTCACTAAATGTTCTGAGGGAAGAGAAAAAGATCCCACAGTGATGGCTTAGGAAAGAAAATCTGTCTGGCCAGTTCTGTGCCCTCTTGAAACTGGGAATGATCCAAATCCTTTTTCTTCTTTCTTTGCCTATGATTGGGGAGAGTTTCCGGTTCTGATTATGTGGCTGATGACCACAAACAGACAAGAAATTGAATCTGAACACTCTTGTTTATTTTCTTGAAAGGCATTTAGATAGCATTTAGAAACCCAATGGCTTTTTCTGTCTTCCCTACTAACTTGTGGTATTATTAGGGGTGGGGGAGGGGGTAGGATGGGTGCCAGTCAAATTTTGACTTTGCTCCAGGGAGAGTCTAACCTCAGATTTCCCTCCCGCCATAAAAATTCACAAACATTACCCTAACTGGGCAGCTCAAGAAACAAAGGACCTTGCTTTTCGTCTGCACAGCACAGAGAAAAAAGATCCAAAGCAGGATCTCCATTTTATAGATCCATCTTACATACCATCCTACACATTTACTATTTTCTCGCTAGAAAACTAGCAACAGACAGATGCTACAGGCGAAGACATCATAACCCCAGCCTTGAAGATCACAGAGTTGTGCAGATGTTGCAGCACGGGTACATTGAAATGTCACTCCTGTGATAACAGACATTTGTGCAGAGGGTAATGAAAGCAGACAACTCTTCCAGGGACACTAAAGGTATCCCATGGGGGGAGGGGATAGAAGGCTTGGATTGAATTTTCCACGAATAAGGGAAGTTTCTGGGACCCACAGACTATATACCGCCATGAAAAAAAAATCATTTCCGTTTAAGGGTTTCAGTACTAGTGGTCACAAAGCTGACATCTACTATAGAAATGAATGTTAAATTTTGCTACAATGACAGGAGAGATAGCCAAGCAATGAATGGCAGAAAGGGTACAACAACACAAAGACTTAACAGCTAGCATTTACTAAACAACTATTATGTACCCAAATTGTGTGAAGATCTCTAAACTATTATGATCCATCCAATAACCTGGCTACCTACTATGTTCTAGGCATTGACTGGGAGGGATACTGACATGAAAAAGGCTAAGCCCTATCTCTTAATGCTCATAGAGAAAAAGTTATAAGAACTAATGTTAGCCGGACAGACAGTGGCTCATGCCTATAATCCTAGCTACTCAGGAAAAAGATTTGAGGATTGTGGTTCAAAGCCAGCCCAGGCATTAAAGTTCCTGAGACTCTTATCTCCAATTAACTACCAGAAAACCCAAAGTGGTGCTGTGTGGCTTAAAGTGGTAGAGTGCTAGCCTTGAATGAAAAGCTCAGAGACAACACTCAGCTCCAAGTTCAAGCCCCACAACTACCACCAGCACCAACAACAAAAACTACTATGTTAAGCCATGCTTTGGTTCAAAGAGATTAAAGTAACTTTCTAGAGTCACTATGCAAGAAAACGGTGGGTTTGGATGAGGTTCAAATAACCTAACACTTAAAGCTTGGGTGTTTTCTAAAATGAATCATTTGACAGAGAGAATGAAGCATCTAGGAGAATTATTAAATTATCGGAAGCTCAGTAAGTCCATGGACTCCTCAGGGCAGGGGTGGGGGGGAATCCTTTTGGAACAGTCAAGGCCACTAATGTTCACCAAACATTCACCATGTACCACACACGTGCTAATTAGATACACACGTATCTAATTTAATCAAAACTCTGAAACCAATATCCTGGAATTTAGATTTATTGATAATAAAATATGCATTACGAGCTTTTGGCAACACACAGCCAAGAATAAAGTAGTGATTCTAGTACAGACTTAAGCATTTCTCCTCCTTTTAATCAAGGATCAATTAACTTCCTAAACCTCTAGGGACCTCTTGGGATGTATAAATGGCTGCAGAGGAGGCGAAACACGAACTCACTGACAAACACTTAATGGGCAAAAAATGAAAGCAAGAAGAAAGGCCCCTGTGTTGGGTTCAGCCCTTTGAAACTTCACTGGCTTTGAAAAACTAACAGTTAGGCAGGTTGGGTGGTTTGGGGGTGGGGTGTAAAAAAACACAGGATAAGTTTTCGTGGCCCACCCATTGATCAAATCATGTGGGAAGTGTTAGCAGAGTGACCTAGCCCCAAAGCCTGCTCCCTGCAGCCATGGCTCATATTTGTACAAAATTAAACACAGGCTCTTCCTCTCAAAGTACTTGATGGAAAACCCTTGGTGAAGTGAGGAGAGTGGGAGTGGGGAGATGAAGGAGAAATGACAGTACTGTTCACATGACCACCTTTCCTGTATACCAAGTTCTTCCAGTGTCTTTGTCAAAAGTTGTCCAATTTTCCACTTAAACTAATCTGTAGTTATCTTATAATAAGCAAAGATTAGGATCTTTGAGAGTAATAATGAAAGCAACATCTACTGAAAGCCTATATATCTACCCACAAAATAATAAGGGACATAGAATACGTATCAGATGTAGATGGAATAGCATAACTGCTCATGGCAAAAAGCTAGAAAGACTCTGGGTCAAGAACTTCATGCATCTTATTACTGTACAGAGTCACAAGTGGGGGCCATTCTACCTATTTTTATAAATAATGTTAACTGAGAATTGGAAATGTCAAGTAGCATGTCTGAAACATACCGTTAGCAAATGTCACAATCTGAAATACAGATAGAAGACATTTCAGTTCTACTTTTAAGGAGGTTTAGAGCCTATTTTGGAAATCATTTTATCTAATCTCCACAGTAATGATGAAAAGTTATTATTTTTATTTATACTCCATGGAAAATAGAGGCCAGAAGATCTGTAACTTCACCAAGCTTCTCCACTGAGTAAATGGGTCATTGGAATTTGAATCCAGGTCTGCTCTTTCCTCCCTGACCTGACCCTTTCTTTTATAAATGTAGTCCTTGTTAAAATATGATCAATTGAGGTTGCTTTTTTTTTTTAATCACTTAAGGTCAGAATGATCAACCTAACTGTTACTTAGAGGTTCAACATACAAATATTTATGTTGCTTGTAAGTGACTGTGTTTCTATTTAAAGTAATTAATTGCTACTGGTCTTCGAAGTGTGCAAACTCTCCTTGGTTTATGATATTTGTCCAGATTTTTCAACTGGACATAATCCAGATGGGACAAACTAAGTTTACTATGAAGGCATTTCTTCACCTTTCAAATAGGCTGCCATGAAAAACACTTGCTGTTGGCTGGTATGAACCTGGAATATTCTAGGTCTAGAGGTTTTCCCTGACAAATGCTCATTCTTCAATGCTAGAAAGTTCAAGCCCTTTCTTCATTAAAAAAAAAAAAAAAGACTGTTGGAACTAAAAGCAACTATACAGTAGAAATGAAGAACTGACTATAGATCTAGTTTTGATGACTGTGTTTCCTGACCTCAAGTGCATGGTCTTTAGCTGAGGTCAACAATCTGTATTGATTATTGGGCATCAGAATTAAGGAATAGAAACACAAAGGCGAGCAAGTGCCTACCCTGCATTTGACTTCTCATATTTGGGAACTCTTAGGTTCTCCCTCCCAATCCAACTCCCCCTCTTTTTCCTTTCCTTCCAGTACTGGGATGGAACTCTGGGCCTTGTACATGGTAGTCAAGGGCTGTGTAGCTCCTGGGCTAGATCCCAAGCCCCTTTTTCTTTAAATTAATTAACAACAGCTTTCTTAAAACCTCCAACCTTTCCAGTTGGATTTTAAAGGGCTGTCACATTTACCTGCTAATAAACAAACTGACCAGCCATTAATGGTTCATTCCTTCCTTCCACTGAGAGAGCTCCTCACATATTTCTTTTGTCATTCTCATATATGTCGCAAATGAGGTATTTTATTTCCAGTAAAATGCAGTCCAACCCCCAGACGAATAGGAACTGCAATCCCTCTGCCTTAGGTGAAGCAAAGTACTTTCCAATACCTCTGTCCTCTCAACGGCTTCTTAAAATACGAATGGGAATATGTTTACATTCATGTAATGTAAATGCATGTTGAGAGCTTTGACTGTATTAACTGATTCGATTCTCAAAACAAGCCTTTAAGTTAACTGCTAGCATATAGCTGAGAACCAAGGGTTCCGCAGGCTGTAATTTCTGTGTGTCTATTTTGCTGATAAGAGTAAACAGGACATCAGATGGAACTGTCTAATACTAACGTCCACAGATCCAGCCTGGGCTTCTGTCTTTCTTCTGAACCCAGTATTCCTTCACAGTATGGCTGTAGGAGCTAGGGCACTGAAAGACTCCTACAATGTGTGCTAGCAATTCAGAGCTCTCAAGTACACATCACATTTGACACTCTGCAAGGTAATGTCTACAACATCCATATTAAATTTAATAATAAGCAGTATCAGATAAGGTTGAGATTCTAGCTGTTGCTTCTTCTTCTTCTTCTTCTTCTTCTTCTTCTTGTTCTTCTTCTTCTTCTTCTTCTTCTTTTTTCTGCCAGTCTTGGGGCTTGAACTCAGGGCCTGGGCACTGTTCCTGAGCTTCTTTTGCTCGTCTAGCATTCTACCACTTGAGCCACAGTGCCACTTCTGGTCTTTTCTGTTTATGTGGTACTGAGGAATCAAACCAAGGGCTTCATGCTTCCTAGGCAGGCACTCGTTACCTGCCCAATTTCTAGCTTCTTAAGCCCACTTCACTGCATGTAACAATCAGGGCCATGGAATATGGCTGCATTCCTCTGACTACACAAGCTCTCCAGGGATCACCAGTATTCATTGGGTCCCTGACACTGTGTATTAGCTGACATCTCATTTAGCTGCCAACTTTTTTTTTGGGGGGTGGTCCGCTCATGGGGCCTGAACTCTGGGCTTGGGTGCTGTCCCTCAGCTCTTCAGCTCAAGGCTAGCACTCTACCACTTGAGCCACAGCCCCACTTCCGGCTTTTTTCTTTTGCTTATGTGGTGCTGAAGAATCAAACCCAGGGCCTCAGGCATGCAAGGCAAGCGCTCTACCACTGAGCCACCTTCCCAGCCCATCACTACCTTCTATAGTAAGTAGTGGCCACCTGAGATATATGAATTTGTGTGTGCTGTGTTTATGTATGTGTCTTATTCTTAAGCAAAGATGAGTCCTTTATCTTTTCGATTATAAGGCTAAGGATTACATCAAGTCAGCAGTGCAGGGCATTGCTGAATAAGTGGAAGCTCAGAAGCTACATGAATTGCTCATGATCAGCCAGTAAGTAGCAGGAACAAGGATCTGAAGACAAGTGTTGTGGACCTACAAAAGCTTCGGCACAGATGCCCCATGAGTCGAATGGGCTAGCAGGAACTCCTGCTTACTGGCTAGATAAACAATATGCATCCTGACAAATTACAAGGTTATGCTTCAGAGGACCTAGTCAGACATAACTTAAAACCTGTCTAGGTGTTACAAAGTAGTATTATCTGAGTTCTATTTTTAAAAGCAGTAGTTACCTAAAAGAAACACAACAACAACAACAAAAACGGCCTCCTCCTCTAGAAGCTCATTAATCCTAAAGAGTTAAAGCCAGGTGAACGGAATTAAAACCCATCAGCTACTTGCTGACATCACAAACCTTATTTATAATGGTGTTAGGCTCATACAATAATAAGATATAATGTTTGAAACCTCATGACATCTTAGATATAATCACTTCGTGCAATTATTCCTTTCTTGTAAGCCTGCTGCACTCACTAGCTGAGTCATTTCAGGAAAGGATTCATGTTATTCATCTCTGTATCCCCAGCACAAAAAAAAATTTCTAGCACATAGTGGGTGCTATGGGTGCTCAACAAAGGTATATTGAACAAATGTTTAGGAAACAACCCAGAATTCAGAAGATCTTTCTCCCCACCAGGTACCCTCTATGAACTGACCTGTTTATCTCATTATTTCTCCTAACCAGTTATATCCTAACCTATTCTCTCCAAACAACATATTGCCACATGAATTAAGGATAGGTGGTTAGGTTGGGATGGCCTTCAAAATCCTTCATCCTGACAGTTTCTCGGCCTTTTTTCGGTATTGAAACTATTAGAAAAATACTCTATAGGGCTCTTGAGAGGTAGAGGAAGTCACCCCCAGTGATCCAGCTGCTCTGAGGGCTAAAGGATCCATTTCAGCATCCCTCAGCCATCTGCTAAGATACTCTGGGGAAGCACTATCCAAAAGAAAAGTGCCAAGTAAGAGAAAGATTAGAGATCTTAAGAAAGTAACTCAGACCTGAATTTGAAAAACCAGTTTTGCCACTTATAATCTATGTGATCTGCAGCAAGTTGCTTAACTGCTCTGAACCTCAACTATTAAAAGAGACACCAATATCCACTCACAAGAGGGATGAGGATGAAATTTCATAGGTTAGACATTTAACAAAACTTAGATCGTCTCCCTTCCAATGCTGAGAAGAAGGGGGAAAAAAATCTACCATTCTCCTGTTTACATGATGCCAAGGCAAGTGGTTTAACTGGATTCCTCAATAAGGTCACTGGACTAACCTAGACAGGGTTGTATCAGCTCAGCAAAGACTGTCAAAGACTTGCACTGGGCAAGCTGGAGTCCTGTGGAGAAGGCAACTCTTACCCCAGGAGCCCAGTCCCCATTCCCAGCCCTGTCAATGTTCCTTTTGTAAAATACAGAAACCTTCTTCAAATCTGACAGCTGCCACCTGCACAAATAATTCAGAGATGTAATTTTGTAACTGAATATAGCCCTGAAAGCTGAAAAGTTTGAAGTCCAAAATAATCCCTTTGACCTTCTCTGCCTAAAAGCTCACTAATCACTTTTTAATTTGCTGTTGATTTCCTCTCCGGGTGCTGTACTTACAGGTGACATTGTCATTTTAGAAGTATCCAGGGAGTGAATGGCATGGCAGAGAACACCTGATTAAAGCAAGGACTCAAAGTTCTTTTCCAGATCTCTAAGGCTTGGTTCTTGCCTCGCTGACTTTTGAGTTTTCAAAACGATTCTGGGTGGGCAAGGAAGGAGGGAGAAAAAGGCTCTGTGAATAAGTAAATTCAGAAATAATTACGATGTGGTCTCTGCCCTCGAACAATGCTACTTAAGGAGGTGACAGGAACTTGCATAGTGGCAGTACAAAACTGGAATCATGAACACATCTATCGGCACATGACTTGGCAGTAACAGGTGTGCAATACTTGTTTATTGACTAGTCTAGTAAATCTATCTCAAAGCTTCTTTGCTGTTATCTGAATGCCAAAGAGGTACTCAGGAAGAGAGGGAAGGGATGGGAGAGGAAGGAGGGAGAGACTAGGGGAGAAAGGAGGAAAAGATCCATAACTGAAATGTATTCTTTCTAAGAAGGTAACAAAACTACTGCTCCCTTACCTGGTCTTTGTCAATGAGAGGAAGAAGAAAGAAAAAAAGATAAGTTTGAAGGTGCTTATGTAGTTCCTAAAACATAGATGATAAAAAAAAACTATTTGCTAATAAGGAAATCACCTAGGAGTTTAAATAAACTGTCTTGAAGCCCAGAAGAATTTCCTTACTTGGGATAAGAGTTTCTACTTAAACCTCGCTGAGATTACTATGCAATGAAAAAAAAAAAAATGGAGCTCTAGTAGAGTTGGTCCACTTTGCATCTGGTTTAAGCAAATTAGTCAACCTTGGTCCTCCAGAGGATGAGAGTCTCCAGGGGGCTGAGACGGTCTTTTCTGACAATAGTTCAGAAAGTGAAATAATTCAGTGCTAGAGTTTGGTTCAAGTGGAAGAAATGCATGATAGTTATACGATTATACAACTGACTACAGAACTATGTGGCCAACACTGTTAAAAAATCAAATCATCGCCCAGTACTGGTGGCTTATGCCTATAATCCTAGCTACCCAGGAGGCTGAGATCTGAGATCACAATTCAAAGCCAGCCCAGGCAAGAAAGTCCATGACTCTTGTCTCCAATTAACTACCAGAAAACCAGAAATGGCAATATGGCTCAAAAAGTAGAGTACTAGTCTTGGTAGAAAAGCTCAGGGACAGTGCCCAGGCCCTGAGTTCAAGCCTCATGACAGTCCAAGAAAAAAAAATTAAATCATCAACAGCCATTGCTAATAGTATCTTCTGTGTCATAGTTTCAATTCTGCTGACCCCCAACCTTGTGATCACAGGGCCACACGTTTACTTCCACTGTCTCCATTTCTTCATGTGCAATACAAGCAAGGTAGTTTGATCAGGTGTTTCATGGACCTTTCTAATATTAGGGGTATGGAAACAAAAGCCTTTGTTTCCAGGGCTGCTGCATAAAACAGATGTGTCTCACCACCTACCCCAGTCCTAGCCAAGTGAGGTGCACATCACTGTTCAGTTTACAAGGGGAGATGCAGAATTCAATGATGATCATTTATAAAGAACAGCACCAGAAACATGCCCAACCTTATATTCAGCTTTCAAAGTTCTGGGCTCTGTTAAAATAGCAGGCATCAGCACAAATAGAGGGAAGGGGCTACAAGAAGGAAGGTGTTCAACCTAGTGTTCAACTAGGTACTGCTGCCAAGTGGATACTTCTCCAAGGGGCACCCCTGTATGTCACCCCTGTATGTCTCCCAATGGCCCTTCTCAGGAAAGCAGTGGGAGCTGCTTACAAAAGCAAGAACTAAGGCTCAGACAAGATCCTGCAGCATTAGGGAATAATGTGGAGTCAGGCTGGCTTTCCAGACATCTATGGCCATCATGGTTTATACCTTTGGGTATTTGACTGGAACCAGGGGAGGATCTTATCTAGGACAGGTAGCAATTCAGGTGCTCTGCAGCCACCTTCAGTTTCTTTGGCAGTGCCTCTCTCTCCCTATTAGGAAGGGAACAAACAAAACATAAGCATTTAGATGCCCCAGGGAGAGCTGGCTGCAGACAGTACCTCCTAGGTGGCTTGCTATAGGAACCCTATTGTTCCAGGGGGAACAAAACTCTGGCCAAAACTCTCCAGGAAGCCACAGCTCTGGGATGCATTTTTCAGCTGTTGAGAGAAAGAGGTAGCTCCTCCTGAGCTGTTTCTCCCATGGTTCTGGAAACCAGGTTCTTAATCCTGGCAAAGCAGCAAGGAGCCAGCTTCCCTACAGAGGGACAGAATGTCTACAGTCATTCTTCCAAATCAAAACATAAAAACTCCCTAACTTCCCTTTCACAACTGCTCAAGATGTGTGAATCAGGCAGAGTAGGCAAAGAGGGTAGCAAGGCCTAAAGAAGGGGGAGTGGTGTCCAGGCCTTCTCTACTCCTCCCCTCACCACCCGGCCCATGTGACCCCTCCATTGCAGTACATTACAAAGCCCACACTGTTCTTTGCCATTCTTGCTCCTCCCACCAACACCCCACCACCACCACCACACACACACTTTTTTTTTAAAGGGCACAACGCCAAATAACGTTATTCTCCTTCACCATGGTTATTGCCATGAGAGCTGCCTGGTATGTTTTGTGAAAACATACTCTGCTACCGCTCCCTCTTGGTGGAAGTGAATGAACTTGAAAAGAAATGGAAGAATCTCCACGTGGAACCTAATTGATAGGACCAGAGGGATGAACAAGGCCCCTAGAACTGCTCAAAGATGTGGAATACGTGATTGAGGGGCGGGGTGTGCCCTTTGCAACTGCATTCAAAGCCAGGTACTCCAGCCATCCCTCTGCAAGGTGCTATGCTCTGTCCTGGTTTGCTTACCTCAGAATGAATATAGAATGTGAAATGGGGAGGGGGAAACTTACAGTACATTATCCAAAGGTGAAAACAAGTGTAAATCAATGAAAAACATGCCACGATCCCTTTCATCACTGGGGAACCAAGGAGAAAATTTAAAAAAAAAATGGTTTTCCAGGTTTGGTTTGCTTTGGTTGTGTGGCAATGTGAAATCAGTAGACCGAAATGCAAGTCTCTCCCACCCCTGCCAAGTCTTGACAGTGTGACACCTGGCTAGTGAACTCTCAGGACCTGAGCTGCTTCATCTGCAGAACAGGTCCTGCAGTCTTGAAAGGCAGCCCCAGGGATTTCCTGGTAGCAGGTGCACACCAATTCCTCCTCTTTCCCTTCCCCCACCAAGCACAAAAGGGTAAGGGGGGGGGTTGTAGGAACAGGACAGTATCAGTAAGAAAGAATCTCTCTATCATATTCTAAGTAGTGCTGAGAGCAGGATGGATATGTGGACTGCTGCTTGTCTATCAAGAATGGGTCTCAGGGAATTAATTATTCAACAAACTTGCCCTTCACAAATTCCATCTAAAGAAATTGTGTGATGCCTTTCAGTACCCTGACTATACAAAATACTGAAAGACCAGAGCACTTCAAAAGCCTCACAAAAACCCGGGGGCTTGGCAGGAGTTCCTCAGCCACTGGGTCTTTCTGTGTGTGGTTTATAATAACATGCAAACCTCATGCCAAATTCTAATCTATTAAGGGACTGCCAATTAGCAGGGGGCTTAGAGCTGCAGGTTTGAGAACTGGGGTGCAGGTCTAATTAGGCTTGCAAATCATTTCTTTCCATTGCCTCTCACAATCCAACACAGGGTACAGCAGCCAATCGCTCTAGATAGACCCTTTCAACTGCTATGCATACTGGGTTTTTGTTGTTGTTTGTTTGTTTGTGTTAATATTCCAGACTTGAGGCTGGTGCTTATTTTTATGTCTGCCTTAAAGAGTAAAATTGGGATTGAACAAGGTTATGATTTATGCGATGATTCTCAGATTCAGTCAAAGAAAATAATCAAGGAAGTAAATAAAAAAATAAATTTCTAGGTCCTGCCCAGATCTACTCAAACACTTTATCGGAATTTACAGGGAGGGACTGAGAATTTTTTTTCCTTTTGTAGTTCTGGAGATCAAAGCTAGGGCTTTGCTCATGCTAGGCAAGACCTCTATCACCCTCTGTGCAAGAATTTTTACTTTTAATGACATTCAGGTTATGCTATTTCTAGTTGATCTGAGACTAACTGCTCTAGAAAGTAAAAAAATTTCACTTTGGAATTAAAAACTAGTTTGAAAATCACTATATCATATACGTAACATATAATTTTCATATGCATACCCCAAATAAATACATTGAAGCCACGCATGGTAGTATAGAACCCCAGGTACTTTGGAGGTAGAGGAAGGAAGATAATCTTCCAGGCTAGCCCAAGGAAAAGGTAGTGAGACTTCAAAAACAAACAAAAACAAACAAGCAAAATAGAGGCATACCAAATGGTATGTGCTAATCCCAAGCACCAAAACCCTACGAAGAGCCAAAACAAAAAATTTTCCACATTGAATCACAGGTATTTTAGTGTGCACCTACCAGGTGCCTAGTTATACTAAGCTTTTGTAAAGCTTTCAAGAAAGAAATGGGATGATCAGAGACCTATCTCAGAACAGAGAAAAGCCTGAGCAACACATGTCTTCTCGATACAGGAGGAAAATATGCCTGGTTTGCAGACAGGGTCAGGAGTGAAGCTGCCAGTCTCTGAGCAGGTGGAAGAATCCTGGCTGGAGAGTTCCTTCATTGACTTAACAAAGTGCCCTTTTTCTCTGAACTTTCTTCTCTGGTAAAGGGAGGAGAGGGACTTGTTAGTTATTTCCTATAGCAAGTTCAGCAGGAACTCCCCATTCTCCCCCACCAAACCAGTGAACCAAGGTTCACTGTCTACTTTCACTTGAAAGGTGAACAACCCAGTACAACATGAGTGATCTAGATGATTCTTCAAGAAATGCTGGCTTCAATCATCTCTAATCAGTTCTAAAAATCTGTTTTGTATATACAGTTTGCAATTTTAGACAAGACTGAGTTCCTAGCTGGGAGGGGCAATGTTTAATAGCTACCCTCTCTGCAGTACACCATACTTGGTGGAGACTCAATTATGAAAATGTCTGAGGAAGGGGTGGCCCCCCAGGCCGTGTGTAGAAAGGTCACTTGGGTGGCTATGTGGAAGAAGGTACCCACAGAACTTCAGTCAGCTGGCTCCTGCCACCTTCTCAAGGAACTGCTTCTTGCATTCTCAGACACACCCCATCCTCCTGGAGCGAAGGGGATGAAGGCCTTTCTGGGGCACCAAGCCACACCAGATTCTGGAGAGCACAGTTCAAATAAACACTGCCTGCTGTCCAGGAGTGTCTAGGGCTGGCTGGGTCTTGACTTCACTCACTTCTCTAGCCTGACTGCTGAAGTCGCTCTAAGCAGACTCTCACAGGTGATCTGAACACTGATTCCAGTATATACCTAGGTCAACATCAGAAATAAATGGCTACAGGAGACGCTTTCTCTCTGCAGGCAAATGGTGGCCTGGTGTGGCTCCCAGGGTGCAGTTCTCACCTCCAACAAGTCACCTGACCTCTCCCAGGGACAAGTGTGAAGATGCTCTGTAAGCACAATGCGTGGCACACAGAAAAGGCTTAGCATTGTTACTTTCATAAGTATGGGACAGGATCATGTCCCTTAGGTGAGGGCAGGGACCAGTGTTATCTTGGCCCAGGACAAGATTCATTATTTACTTCACATATAGATACTAAACATGTACTATGGATGTTTATAAGCCTTTAGCTTTTTAAAATTGATACTGGGGTGTGTATGTGCAATTGAACATAGCATCGGCTCTGATCCACTTCTTGTTTTAGTTCTTTTGTCACTGAGCAAGTGGGATGCTTCTCAAGGCCACCTGTAAAATGAGGTCATATAACTAAGAAAGGATTGGTGATTTACCCAGGGGCATCCCTCTCAGGCTTTGCTTTCAGCCTGAGCTGGAACTGATACTCGTGCCATTCCCAGTCCTCCAAGATGAGCCAACACCATCAACACCTATGCTCAGCAGCTCCGGCAGGATCTTCTTTCATCTACCTCGTGAACATGGGCATCCTAAGGACCAGGGACAGCTGGCTACTTTCACTGTTTATTGCTTATCTTCATTCTAGCTTCTCCTAGGGCTACTGGGTTGTGTTTGTACATACAATATATATGTAGTTGGCCACGGTCTCTTTCTTATGCAAGAGGAAGAAAACAAAAACTAAAATACATCTATTTTTATAAAGACACAAAATAAGAGAAAAATCATCAAACAACAGCTAACATTGACTAAGTTTGCTATGGGATGTTGGTCCAATTACCAGGGACTTACTGGGCTGCCAAATAGCCTATAGGTCACTCTAGTACCTAAGATCTTCCAAATAAGAATGGAACAGTCTGAGCCACCAGGCTTTAAGCTTTATAACAATAAAAAACATTCTAGCTACGTACTTACCTTGGTGCAAGTTTCAACTAGTCAAACTAAATGCAACCACTAATAAACATCAAACACTCTCTCAGATGAATCAAGCTTGAACCATAGTAGATAGGGCTTTTCCCCACTTCTTGCTCATGGTCTTTGCAATTTGTGAGTAGGAAACAAGGATGTGAAGTAAAATGTACCTTGCCAGAGCCAGGCAGGTCTAAATTCAAATCTCCAACTACCGGGCTTGAACTCCAATTTTCTCACATATATGAGAGGCAGTTATGGGTTAAATTGTGTCCCCTGACCCACCTCATATATAGAAGTCCCAGCTGTCAGGATCTCAGAGAATGGACTCATTTGTAGAGTCTTTACAAAACAGTGGAGTGAAGATGTTAAGGTAGATGTTAAGGATATGTCCTAGTAAATGGGAAATGTACACAAAAACGTGCACACAGGAGGAATATAGAGGGAACACGTGTGCACGAAGTCAACTGCCTACACCCCATGTCAAGAAGCCTCAAATTATCCCTTCTCTAATCAACCTTCTGTACTGCAGAGCTGTGAGGACACAGCTTAAACAGCCTAGCTTGTATTTCGCTTTCACTTGCTGGTTATTGATACATACTTGGGGGCAGTAAGCCCCATCTGTTCAAAGGAATTAATTTTCAACTATGTGACCACAGCTTCTGCTCTTCTTCTTCGGTGCTCAGATAGTTCAGGCTAAGCTCTGTTGTCCATGATTCTGCCAAACCCATCCCTTTTCCTTCCTTGTTCTTATTGTTCCCTGGCCTCCAAACTTTAGAAAGACTTGACAAGTGTTTCTTTTGTTTTTTTTTTTTCCTCCCCTTTGATCGTGGAACTTTTTGCTTATTAAATATATATATATATATATATATGTGTGTGTGTGTGTATGTATGTATGTATATATAGGAGAGAGAAAGAGAGAGAGAGAGAGAGAGAGAGAGAGAGAGAGAAAGAGACTACAATCTACCAGCATTTAAATGATTTTCCTTCATTGAGTAAAATAATGGAATTTTCTCCCATATCCCCTGCTAGGCTCCTTGACCAGTCACTTTGCTGCCCTTTAGAACATCTGTGGAGATAAACATGAGACATTTTAGATCAGGGAAGGCAGAAATTAAACACCAACTTGGGAGAAGCGAACATGACTACTTGCATTGGGAAGTATTCGTTCAGAAATCTGCCTGTTTTACTTGTTATTCTTATTGTATAATCATCTAGATGTTAAACTCCTTGAAAGGAACTGTATCTTTTTAACTTCATAACTACATCACACTAGCCACCAGCAAGTGCTAAATACATGTTGTACAATAAAGTGGGTAGTTGAATATCCTAATTACTCCTAATTGGAATTTGTTTCAAAAAGCATACAAATAAACAAATAATCAAACAAACAAAAACCCAACATTGGCCTTTAGGTCAGACATCCTTACTAGAAAGGTAAAGTCTATAGACCCCAGGGGTTATTTCCCTTTTCTACTCAAGGACATACAATGTTGTCAAGTTCACATATTATATGCTTGTTGGTCAGGCTGACAGAAGGAAGATAATAGCTTCTGAAACCAACTTTTGAGGGGTTTGAAATATAACCCCTCGCTATATGGAGAAACTTTATACTTCCTCCATGGATTGCATAGTCCCTCTTTCCCCAAGCAAGTCCCAGGGCACTTTTCCAGTCCCACACTGCTCTGTGCTGAAGCCAAAGCCCAGTTTCCTGCCTCAAAAGACCCTTTGTTTGGGCTCTCTTTCTCAATCAGTTGTATCCTGAGCTTGAACCCTTAGCTTTTGAGAACTGTGTAGCCTAGGCCACAGAAGACTTGCCAGCAGGTTTGTGGTCCTTAACAGCTTTCACAAACCTCAATGTGAGGCCATGTCTCTAGCTAAGAAACTCTTTTCATGGGAGGGAGGGGTGGAGTATTATTTTAAGAGTTGCAAAAACAACTTCAAATCGACTCTTTAGTCTTTAATTGCTACCAGAAGACTGAGAACTTCTTGTTCTCTTGTGTTTAATTAAGATGATAGTTTTAATCAACTCTAAATGATATTGGTTAATATGCTCTGCTCAATCTCTCAGACAGGTTTTGCATCAGAACCCTGGAATGCAGAGACCAATTTCCAACATGCTTCTCACCACCCCACCCCACCCCCAACTGGAAAACACCTTCACCAAGCACAGATGGAAAGGTAGCTACCCTAGCACAGCTGCTACATGATTCTCTGGAAGGACTCCAGAGTTGCTTTTCAAATGTCAGATAAACCATGTCTGAATTCAGAATTGTCTAAAACACATCTTTCCATTGTGGCATACTGCCTATATTTCTTTGCTTATCTATCTATCTATCTATCTGTCTGTCTGTCTGTCTGTCTGTCTGTCTGTCTGTCTGTCTATCTATCTATCTATCTATCTATCTATCTATCCTATCTATGGAGACAGGGTCTCAATATGTAGGCCAAATTGACCTAGCATTCATGATTCTCTGCCTCTCAAAGCTGAGATTACAGTTGTCACACCACACCCAGCTGGCACACTGCCTCCTAAGGCTTAAAATTTTTATGACTATAGTTCATGTTGTTGTGGAAATATACACTATGGGAATCTCATCATCTGTTCTAGACAGCACCTTGTGATAACATTCAGCAATTGAACAGGGAAGACCTCCAGCACCCAAGCACTAAGCCAGAAGTACAGCCTTCCTTTACCCCTGAGGCACTATTGTGCATCTTCAAGACCATCTAAAGCATGTTCCCCTTACTCTGGTAAGGAAATGTAAACCAGATAGAGTGTAAGTGACTTAAGGTCACTAACATTAGAGTTTGAATGGCATGAGATCAGGTGGTAAAAGTATCCCAAGTTGAAGAGGTGAGGCAGTGGGATAAGCAGAAATCACCTTTAAGAATGGATTTATTTTCTTCCCACTGAAAAACAAGAAGGTGGAAGAGTAGGAATGAAGACCAGCATTCAGACATCTCTACACTGTTTCCAGAAAGCAATAAGACTAATATGAAGGTAAAATGTGGATACTGGGTCTAACTGGTGCCATCTTGGCATCTTGGTATGATAGGGACTTTCCGAAAACTCAAGAGGTGAAGTCCCTCTCCCACCTACAGGTGATAGGCCTGCCTGAATTCCTAGAAGCAGGGGCAGGGACTTGGGCAATAGGTTCCCGGACCTATACCATGAATTCCCAAGGACCTTTGAACTTTTGAGCTCCCTGTGACCCTGCCCCCTGACCATGACCCTATTTAGGCCCCCTGGACCTCTGCCGCTATTGCATCATGCCTCCTGTCTCCTGACTTTTCTCAGGTCACCATGGTGTCCCTTCTCAACTCTCCATTAGAGTTGATCTGGTGTGTTGAGATTGTTTTCTGTTCTTTCTTTACCACTCTCATGGTTCAGTTTCCTAACAGTACTAAGTATATTCAAGGCTGCAAGTTTTCTGGGGACATGTATCCACTTGCAGTTGCTGGCTTTCTAATAAAGACTCCTAATACAACCTCTTAAAATGTGGCTTCTCTGTATCTTGAGATCAAATTCCCATAAGGTAGATGTCAAAAAGAACATCTGTTCACTCAAAACATGATTGGCAAGAACCACAAACTCTTAAAAATAGATATGTCTGAGAAGTAGAATACAAAGGGATGACTGAGGGCTGATCCCTTTGAAAATAATCATATTTTAAAAAAATTAAAGAATAAACTGTGCCTAGATGTTGGTAGCTCAAACCTGTAATCCTAGCTTCTTAGGGGGATGAAATCTAAGGATCATGGATTAAAGACAGTCCAGGCAGGGAAAATCTGTGAGACTCTTATCTCCAATAAACATCACCACCACTCCCCCCCCCCCAAAAAGCCATTAGTAGAGCTGTGGCTCAAGTAGGAGAGCTAGCTTTGAGCAAAAGAAGTTCAGGGACAACACCAAGATCTTAAGTTCAAGTCCCAGGACTAGTGCACACACACACACACACACACACACACACACAAATATATATGTATACATGTATATGTATATGTATATGTGTATATATATACATATATATATATATATATATATATATCTGTGCTTTGGAATGCTATATTAAGGTTTGAAAGACTTTGTAGACTACTAATGGGGCCTATGCTACACATGGGGCCAATATCTGGGTTATACCACAGAAGGTGTTTCAAAGTATGTTAGTTTTTTGTTTGCTTTCTGGATTTGAACTCAAATCTCTTTGAGTTTTATTTTTTCTGGAGTCTCCATTTTCCTAAGACAGTTAACTTCTCTGAGCCTAGTTGTCCATCTACAAAATAAAGATGGAGAATGGAAAATTCTTGATGATTGGTCCTCTAATTCCTGCATCCTGAGATTGTCTAAAGGGTGGCCATTGACATGGGGCAGATCAAAATCCAAAAAGGCTTGCTGCTTAAATGAATTAGTCACTGCAGCTCTATTCTTGGCAGTGCCACCTAATAGCAATTTCCCTATTTGTTTATTCAAACAATTGTGATGGTACTCACTTCAGAAGCCTTGACTCTAACACCCTTCAACATAGGGTTAATAAACCCATCAACCTTGCTACTTGCTGTTGTACAGATATGGCATATTTCTAGACATGCATCGGCCCACAATCTGCTCCCAAAGAGAGACAATAGGGGCAAGGACCACATTCCCGTCATCATTAGATCCCCAAACCTGCACCGATACTGACTGGCACATGACAGGCATATGGTGACTGTTCTTTGAAATGACTCAATGCCACAACTTATTCAGGAACTTCTAATTGTAAACTGATTAATACTATTAGCATTAATGCGATTAACTACTTATACACTATACCAAATACTTGATGCTAGGTTAAAATTATAGATGGCTGCTTTTATGTCAGTGTAATCTTTTGAGCAGAACTCCTTTCAAGAAATAAATCTATTCTCACTGGAAATATTAAGCAGAGGTTTGGGGTTATCCCCAAATGAATGGTTTAGAGAGGGCTGTGCCCTTGATTGAATATTAATGACACTTGAGCTTTGAAACAGGAAATGAAGGACTAAGGTTAATTTTTAATAGTTAACACTTTATCCCTCAGTCACATGACCAATTACACTAGGGAATCATATGGAGTTTGAATAAAACATACAAAACATCAGAATCACAACAGATATTCTATGATGTTTGCTTTTTTCCTCTTCTGAACCAAACACTTGGGTATTTTAGCCTTGGCCCACTCATGATGCTGAGAAGTGAGACCACACCAATATACCAAAGATCCATACTACAGATCATTTTAAAAGAGATTTCCAACAGGTAAAAAGAAACACCATAGTCAACACAACATTTCGTTTGTTGATCAAGATCAAAAAAGTCATGTGAGTAATGCAAAATTAAAATACCTAGGTGTTCTTTAGTGAGTTATATACTCCCAAATCTCCTTAATACTTTATTATGGGCTGTGCAAACTCTAGCAAGCTTTTTTTTCCATTTCATCACACTGAGTTACAGGGAGTAGGTGTTAAGCACCCAGCACAAGCTTTATAATTATAGTTAACAATAATTCAGCTATTTATAGAAAGAAGAACTGCTGTGCCAATGGCTACCTCAAGGTTATGAGATTACAGGGCAACAAAAATTCTATTTTTCTTTCTGTTTTATGTCTGTACTTTCTAATATACTTTTTAATAGAATTTTTTTTTGGTATGTAGAGAGGGAAGGAAGTGGACAGGCAGCAAGAAAATGAGAAGTAGAAAAGACAGGGGATAAAAGTGTTGGTTGGAGCCAGATTCTAAGGGGGCTTTAATATACTCAGACATGTATTCTGTGGTCACTAAGGGGAGATGGAAGTCCTGTTCAGTTTTGGGAAATGACTCTCGGGTAAGGCTATATGGGGGTGGAGAAACTATCAGCCAAAAAATAACATCTGAAAAAAGAATTTTTTTTCAGGTCTGCCTGATAGCAAGTACTCACATTCAACATGGAGTAAAAAAAATGGGCAGAATGGATTGAAGAAAGCACCTGTCAAATGCAAAATAGTATAATCATTTGGCAAACAGGAGTTTACGGTTCCAAAATATCTTCCCAGGCATAGGGGACACCATGACATTTGGTGTCAATGGCTGTTTGAGGAAGGTAGGAAACTAATCACCCCTATTTTTATCACTTGTAAAGAGGCATCAATTTGCCCAAGGTCATCCAACTAATATAGCAAATCTGGGACCTAAGCCCAGGACAACAACAGTCTCGTGCACTCTTTGGTTTTATTTTTATCATTCTATTTAATTATCAGCTAAAGACACCTGGCTGTGACTTCTTTCCCCATTGAATGTTTGTGTATCTACCTTCTTGTCTTCTCTCCGGTCGCTTGAGGGCAGGCACTTTGGATTTATATCAATCAATGCTGAGGGAGTCAGAAGATGCACAACTGACTTTCAGAAATGTTCTCTATGACTTTCTGACAAAAGAGAAAAGGCCCACAGCTAGGGATTCACTTTCCCAATGGCTCTGTGGGTATGTCCCATTCATCCACAGCCTCAGTGCAGGAAGAGTCTTGTTATTATGATTCCTATGGTCTGAGGAGCCTCTTGACAGCAGCTCCACTGCTCTACATTTTAAGCGCAAAGGATATGTACAAAATAGGTCTGCTCTCAGTCCTATTTAGCTTTTCCATGGGTCTGTGTTTGTCAAAGCTTCATGCCAATTCTGTCAGAAAGAGAAATGCCACAAAACTTCTTTTAGGAACCAGAGGGAAAAAGAGCTACTTTATACACTTGGTTTCATGCTAATCACGTCACTATTGAAATCCAGTCTGAATAGGAACCCTACAATAATAGCCTGGGAAACACACAGGGCCCTATTCCAAAGTGCAGACTGCTTCACTCAACCGTTTCATTCCCTGGCTTTTTAACTCCTTTGGAGAAGACTGATAAGAAGCAGGATTAACAGCACAGTCTGAAGCCACTGTTTCTCTGTAGGAAAGTCATCCTACTTCTGTATGAAACTGGCAGTGTTCTCTTACCATTGCTTCTTCCCTTCCCTTCTGAGGCCTCACTGATTTCAACTTGAGAGTCACTCTGGCGTATTTGTAATAAAAGTGGACACAGGATCCAGGGACCAGCTCCACACAGAGTAAACGATCTCTGCTAGAAACGAGTTGAATTATTAATGTAATGTGTCACCACCCACCAATAGCAGTGAAGACCTGTACTGCTGAGAAGCTTTTTTTTTTTTTTTTTTTGGAGAAAACTGAAATGAACTCTAACCTCTTCCTTCACAGAGTTGTTGTGAAATTCAAGTAAGTTAATAATGCATGAAGCGCCTTAGCTCACTGCCTGCCATATAAGAAGAATTCAGAAAAGTTCATGCCCTTCTTCCAGTCTAAAGGTTTGGAGTCTAACCTCTAAACCTCTTCAGAATTTACAAAGACACAGGAAATACTGAAATGGGCAGCAGGCTTTAAACCTCATTTCAAACCTGAACATTTTTACAAGGCCTGCACATTTCTCTGGAAAACAGTCTGGCTGGCTTGCTTTCTGCGTATGTTTGTTATTGAAAATAACACTCAGTGGAAATTCAGACGCCAGTCTTCATTCTTGAAGAAAAAGAATGTAGGTGTTGGTCTGATTTTATCCATGAGTAATGCCCTTTTCTGTACCAAAGCCAATCAATTTTTTTCTGACAGGTGACTGCTTCATCTACAATATCAGTCAGAGGGACATAATCCCCTCTGCTTGTAAGATTTGCTGAGATTTGTGAGTGTGTCTGATTGATTATACAGCAGTGTCCTCTTCCCAGTCTTTCTCCAGCTGATGAGGAGGAGACCGCTATTCTGGGTGTGGTGGTTTGGGTATTTTGTTTGTCTAGAGGTAGGGCTGGGGGGCTAGGGAGGACTACAATAAGAAAAACTGAGGAAAGCCAGAACATTAAAATTCAAATTTCTGGATGCCTACATTGTCATTTGGTGGAATTATTCAATTTAAGAGATTATCAGTGGGCAATAAACCCTTGGCTTCACAGCTGGGACGAGCACAATTGCAAGCTACTGGTTTAAGGCAACAATCATAATTAAAGTTTCCTCCACTCTAGCAATGGACTTGGGAAAATTAAACCTAAAACCAAAGACAGCTTATTTCCCCTGGTATTAAGAGCCCAGCCTAGATTTTGAATACTTTGATCCAACACATATATTTCAGTCTCCCAACAGTCCCTGGGAATTCTGTAGTCACATAATGCCTTTAACATAGACCTTTCAAAGCTCTCCTGCACAAAGGTCAGAGCCATCCAGCCCCCCTCCGTGTTTCACTGGACTGTATTTCCTAAGCAGATTTCAGCGAGAAACCCACTAAAAGACTTGTCATAACTTGGTAAAAAAATCTTTGGAAGTGTGCGTGTGTGTGCGCGTGCATGCCAGTTCTAGGGCTTAAATTCAGAGTTTGGGCACTGTCCCTTAACTTTTTTGCTCAAGGCTGGCATTCTATCACTTGAAGAACACCTCCACTTCTAGGTTTTGGGTGGTTAATTGGAGATAAGAGTCTCACAAACTTTCCTGCCAAGGCTAGCTTCAAACCACCACCCTCAGCTGTGAGGCTCCTGAGTAACTAGGAATTACAGGTGTGAGCCACTGGTACCCAGATAGGAGATACTTTTTAAAAATCTCAAGATTTAGAGGTCTCTTCCTCAGCACAGTATGCACAGTGACTGCGAAAGAAACATGCTGTGCATCTAATCAACACAGGCATTAAGGGCAAGATGACACCATTGCAACCTGAGATGAATGTAATAGCCAGTTCCTCTCTGGAAACCTTCAGAGGCCAAATTGACCAAAACTGCTCCTTTGGGCAAGTGTCTAATGAAATCTGCTGTGTGGCTGAGAAGCATTTCTGCCACTTCCTGTCAGTGGTTGCTAACTTTACAACAATGTGGGTCATTTGTGGGGAAGAGGTTACTAGTAGAAGTTCTAGCTACTACACTTAATGAGCAAGCTGCTCCCACAACCACATTTCTCAATGTGACTCAAAGGTCACAGCAAACCACACTACATCAGATTGAGCCCAGAAGTGACCCATTACTGCTGTCTGATGGGAGTGACTAAAGGCCTAGTCAAGGCTCTCCTTCCTTAGGAAGCCTTCTCATTGGATTCCAAGACCAGTGGTCTTCCTTCCTTATGAATTTAGAGATGGATGTCTATTAGAGGATGTCTTAACCTTTTCACCAATGAAGATCCTTCTAATTACCTTCGTACCCCACTGTGCCCTCTGGAAAACATCTTTACTTGCAAAGTAAACTATATTTTAGATCATTTGTCCACTTTTTAAAACAAAGCAGAGAATGCCAATTGTATTTCTTGATTAATATAAACAAAACTCAGACCCTCAGTGAACTGCAATAAGTCAAATCATAAATCTAGAATGCCAAAGTTTTGGTCTAGCTGACATGGATATTCTGAGTTGGTCTTGGATAGCTATTCATTACTCAAAGTTTAGTATACATTAGATATTTTAGAATACCCCAACAGACCCTTTCCAGTTCAGAGAACTCAAGAGTAGGATCAGAAGTAAAGCTCAGTCTAAACAACTGTCTCTTCCCATGCTGCCAGGGCTTCAAAAGCAGTTAAGAAACATAAGCAGGACAGACTAGAGGTGAGGAATGGCCTCACCAGCCAGGTGCCTATGGCTCATACCTGTAATCCTATCTAATCATGAGGCTGAGGTCTGAGGAATGCAGGTCAAAGCTATCTCGGGCAGGAAAGTCTGTGAGACTCTTATCTTCAATTGACCATCAAAAAAGCTGAAAGTAGAGCTATGGCTCAAACTGGTAAAGGACCATCCTTGAGTAACAAATGTTCAGGGACAGTACTCAGGAAGGTCCACTGCCCCAGAAGCAGCACAAAACAACAACAATAATAATGTCTCACTAATCCAACTTATGACCCCAGCCCTCAAACTTACTTGCTGCCCAAACTTAAGTGACTTTTACCTCTCTTCTCTCTGTCAAATGAGATAACAGTGATCAGCACTTTACAGACTCCTTGGAGGATTAAACCAGAGAAGGAGAGAATATATGAATAGTGAGAGGCACATAGCTAGAAATCAATAAATATAAATAACTATCATCATTTGATCAGACTTGAGTCTAAATCTCAGTCTTAACTCTCTACACTGCAAAATGAAGTTATTAACCTTGACCTCATTTTGCTACTAGAAAGACTGGGCTATCTTGTAAAGCAACTAATAATAATGGTATCTTTTCCTTCAATTTCCGCTAACAGCTGTAGTCCAATATTCCACACACTTATAAATTGATTTTTAGAGCATTTTAGCTTGATAGTCCAACTAATTTCTAAAGATTCATGCTTATGTCTTTTCCTTTTTAATAACCCCTGGTATGTAGCACATGAGTTTAAAGGATATGTAGTGATTTTAATTTCTGGGATGGTAAATATCCAGGAGAAAGAATGGTGTATGCAAACTATATGAGGTGTATACCAATATATTCAAACTTAACAGAAACTGAATAGATGTGTTTCTACTGCATGGCCTTAGTACACATTTGGAGTATTTGCAATGCTTTCTGTTGGAACTGGGGTTTGCAGTCAAGGCTTCATGTGTGCCATGCAGATCCTCTGCTGCTACGCCAAATCTCCAGGCCTTTTTTGGACTGATGTTTTCTTAGGTAGGCTCTCCCTTCCTGCCCAGGCACAGGACTGGACCTCAATCCACCTATTTACAATTCTCATGATGCTGGGATGACAGGAACACGCAATCAGTGCCTAGGATCTTACAAACTTTTCTGCCCAGGCAGGCCTTGAACTTCAATCCTCTCTATTTCAGCCTCCCAAGTAGTATTACAGGTGTGGGCCATTGACACCACCTTTAGATCTACACTTGGAACAGTTTTAAGGCTCACTGAAGTCCTGTTTTTCATTTTGCTGAAATGAGAGTCTTCAAGTCACCCATGGCTTTGTGGTTCTGTGGGAAAGTTACTCTGTGGGTGAGCAGGTTTAGTTGACCACAAGACTCTATGTCTTAGTCAGCTTATTGTCTCTGCAAACTCATTTTTAACAGGTTAACTGACTCAAAACTTGGTTACTTTTCTAGAAACAAACCAAGGGACACTAGTGTGGTTTCATGAATATGTTAATTCTTAAGATCTTTGGTGACACTTCTATGGTTTTGGTTCTTACATATTTTAATTAATAATTTCTAAAATAGTAAAACTACTATAGGAAATAGCTTGGTAATTTCTGAAAAAGTTAAACAGAGTCATCAGATGATTTAGTAATTCCACTCTAAAATATATATGCCCAACGAAATTAAAATCATGAATGTTTATAACTGGACTAGTCCTATTCCTAATAGCAAAACAAGTAATGAGCCAAAGATCATATTATATGAAAAAGGTATAAACTGAATGTGGTATATCCATACAATGGAATATTATTTTGCAATAAAAATGAATAAAATACTAACATATACTATAAATAAACTTCACAAGCATTAGGTATAAGATGCCAGTCAGAAAAGACAGATCATGCATTATAGGTTAACATTTTCCTAAAATGTCCAGAATAAGCAAATCTAAAAAGAAAGAAAAAATCAGTGGTTGCTATGAGATGGGTGAGGTAGATGGGAATGAAGAGTGATCATTGAACTACATTTCCTTTCTGCAGTGATAAAAATATTCTAAAATTAGTTGGGGGAATGACTACAGTACATTTTGTACCTTAAACAGATGGACTGTGTGTATGTTTGTGAATTATATCTCTATGTAGTTGTTTTTTAATGTTCATTAAACCCAAGAAAAACTTTCTGTAAACTGAGAGGGTTTCTATTTCAGAAATTTTTTTTAATTTTAGAGGGCAGAGAGGAATACTGCCTACTGAGGCATCATACAACTACACATATACATGTATATACATACGTATTTCTTAAGTCTACAAATGGCAAATCACACATTTGCAATGTTTGTGAAGGGGTGGTTCCACCATTCTTCCCAGGCTCCCACCTAGGAGATCAGCAAGTATCCGCCATATCTTTCCCATGGTCCTTCTCCTCCATGTCTGTCCTCAGCATACAACATTTAGTTCTCACCCTGCTCCCAGGTTCCCTACCCTCAAACCCAGTGATCACCTACACTGTGCTGCCAAAGCCTCTCAATGAGGCTCAGGTATCAAATCAGACTTGATAGGCTGTTCTACCAGCCTAGCAATTCCTCACAAGCAACCCTGGTGACAGGGGCCTGGCACATTAGTAGGTGTGCCTGAACATCTGCAGAAAACAAGACTTACCCTTGAAAGACAGGTACAAACCCAGACTTCATTAAAACAGACTCTCTAGAAATTATACTGATTGATACTGCAAACTAATTTGGGGGTCCAGCTATACAATATAAAAAGAACATCAACAAGAATGGCTTCCGTCGTATCAATGTAGTCATATGTATTATGCCCTTCAGGGATACATAAACAGGAACCAAAGCACACTATTCATTATGATGAGGTGCTTATGCTGATCTGCATTTCTCGGCAAAACTCTCTAGCTATATAATTTGGTTAATTTGTGACAAACCTCAAGAACACACCACCAGAACTCTGACTGCAATATATACTTTGAGAGATCACAGAAATTAACAAGCTTTTTCAAAGGTTTCCAACCTGTGTTGTGGGTGGTTGTGATTGTGTTTAAACTTGGGGATTTTCATGTAGATCACGATTTATAATTTCACTTGGAACTGAGGAAAGAATAATGTCACAAGAACCTTCTAGAATCTTCCTTCCCTTGCACAGACATATAGTGCATAATCTTGATTTAAACAACAACAAAAATGATTTCATCCTGGACTCAGTTTTGTCCTCAGCTGAAGAGAATAATGTCTACCTGGAGTGGTTGAAAAGCTTTTAAAATGTAAAATCTGAAGACACGGGTTCTTTCTTTTTCTCTTCTGTTGAGTCATCAGAGATCTTGAGCCATAAACACTTTCTAGAACAAGGGTCTATTTGGAGAAAAGGAATATTTTAAAATCTGCCTTGTCCTTCAGATTTGCTCTGTGCATCACTGGCCTCACCCATTCACCCAGCATCCTGTGATGTGGATTAAAATGAAAACTTGTCTTGTTCCTCTTTCCTCTGACAAAGAAAGAGAAGACAGTTCTCCAGGGAGCTGCACCTCATCAATGATAGGAAACTTCTAACCCACAAGCAAACATCAGAAAAGCAAGTGACATAAAGGCAAGGCCTTGGTTCTAGATACTGCTCCGTCACTATCAAGGGACAAGTGCTAACCAATCTGGACATTGGGTCCTCATCTGTGAACAAGGGCATTCACTGGTCAGAACATGATGATGATGATGAAGATAACAGTAATGGCCACTAGTTGAGTGTCTTGTGCCATGCACTCTACCAGGCCTGTCCGCACGGTCACTGTGCATCTATCATCCTGCGTCACAAATGGTAATGGTGAGCACACTCTAATCCCTCATGGCAGAGCCTGTTCTTTTCCTCTTAAACTTTCTCCCTTCCTTTGCTCATTCACAAAAAGCTTATTTTCCTAGCTGGAATGTAAACAAACAAAAAACTTTGATATAATTTTTTTCCCTGGGTGTGATGCATTGAACTCGGGCCCTCCTCCTTTCAGCTTTTCCACTGACAGCTGATGCTCTACAACTTGAGGCACATCTCCAGTCTAGATTTTTTTTGTTCGTTAATTAGACATACAGTCTTCCCAACTTTTCTGTCTGGGTTGGCTTTGAACTGTTATCCACAGACCTCGGCCTCCTATGTAACTAGGATTCCAGGTGTGAGCCACTAGCGCCTGTCTGAAAAAATTAACTTTATATTTTTGATAATGAAAATTGTATAAATTCTCCAAATCCAAGCAATGAAGAATTAACCCAGTGGTATTTTCTGTATTATGTTCACAGAGAGGCTTAATCATCACACTTATTTCTGTATAATTCAGTCAACTCCACTGCCCAATATGATCCTGAAGAGTGCTATCTGCATCCTATACTGTACCTTATCTATGTATATGTTCTATATATTTATTAATATCTACATATAGGATATATATGTATATATATAAATATATATTAGCATACTAATATAATATATATATTTGGACCCAATAAAACTGAAATGAAATTGAATGAAATGAAAAGGGGTGAAATTTCATATTGATAGCAATGAAAAGTGGACAGCAAGGTAAACTTCATGAGCTCTGGTGGTGCCTAAGTACTAACTAGGTTCCTTTGTACAAGTTACTTAACCTCATTGAACTCTAGTACCCATTTTATAAAAGGCATCCTAGCTGGGTACTACTGGCTCACATCTGTAATCTTAGTTATTCAGGAGGCTGATTCTGAAGATCATTGTTCAAAGCCAGCCCAGGCAAGGAAGTCTATGAGATTATTATCTCCTGTCAACTACCCAAAACTTAGAAGTAGAGCTACGGCTTTAGTGGTAGAATACCAGCCTAAAAAAAATCTCAGGAATAGGGCCCAGGTCCTGAGTTCAAGGCCTAATACTGGCACAGACACACACACACACACACACACACACACACACATACACACACACATACCTAGAGCCTATAGCATCTGACTGGCCTGGCCTGAGTAAATAAACAGGACAAGAAGTACAGTACCTTCTCGAAGCAAACATGTAAAATGTCCTGCATAAGAAGCATGTTGATCATTTCCAAATATTGTTGTCTTTTAGGTAGTCAGATCTTTCTCCTGGCTGTCACAAAACACTTGTAAGAGCTGGCCCTAAAACAGACCATTTGTCCAACTTCTCCCTACCCTTCCTAAGGTAGATATGTCTTCCTCTTAAGACAATATGGCCAGTCTTGCTCTTAAGACAATATGGCCCATTTCCCTTTCAAAGGAGAATTACAGCCACCAAAGGGCACTGTGGCTCCTGCCCTCTGACCTTTCCACATGGGGTCAGAACCTGTCCTTGTTTCTCCAGCTAACAGAAAACATTTGTGTCCACTCTGCCTGCTTTTCTTTGGCTTCTCCGAAGATTTTTACCTTTTAATATATTTCAGGAAACTCTCTGGCTAGCAAAGGGAAGAGATTTCACAGAAGTGTGGGGTCAAGGAAACTAGAAAGGCATGGAAAAGATGATCATTATGAATAATAATACTACCTGGTGATAACAAAGTTCTTTGGAACTTTTGCAAGTGCTTTGGATTCAGTCTTTCATGTCAGTTTTGCAGCACAGAGTTGCTCTCAGTGTGTTTAGGAGACTGAACCTTGGAAAGGTGAATGATTTTTGTCTAAATTGTTCCTGTGGAGTGTGTACTTTATATCAACAGGCAAACGCAGATATAAATAAATCCAAATCCCAGATTGTTCCTACCATACTTTGCCAGCCTAACTGAGAACTACTGAAGGAAGATTCTACCTAGGAATATACTTTACTGATTTCACCTTTCTCTTATGCACAAATTTCAATATCACTCAAAAAAGGCAACTACACTGGCCACAAACAACAATAAAGAAAGTGCTAGAACATTCAGTGCAGGGACAAAAAGCCCACAACATAATTCAATTGCCCTTAAGATATCAGTTGTTAAAACAATACAGTGATTGTAAAATTAAACTGATAAGAATCAGCCAAGATTCTATAAAATACAGAATCCTAGGTCCTAGTCCAAAGCCTATGCAACCTGAATTTCCGGGGAGTGAGTCTGAAAATCTGCACTTCATACCAGATGGTTTCCTTATCAAGTCAGCTCATGAAATACTGACATAATAGACATGCTTCCCTCTACAAATTAGTGATTACTCCTTCAAATAATGCGTCCTCAGTTGACCCACAAGATGGGGTTCCTCCATAAACATATATATGGCTACCTGGGGTTGAGTCCTTCATTATGATTCATTAGCATCATGCTGTTACCAACTGGGATGGCCAGACCAAACAACTGCACAGGAAGGGGTAAAGAAAGAATCTAAAAGGGCAAGAAGTTGAAAGGCCCATAGAAAGGCCCTTCATCTCTGGCCTTAGCAGTCTTTCACAAAGGCAAATAGCTAAATAGTTTAAATATATCTGCAGATAAAAAATTGTTAAGGAAGAAAAAAGCTGGGGAGGGATAATAATAATAACAACAACAATAAACAACCTAGTAATTCATATAATGTGGGAAGAGGTTTTTCACTACCCTAGAAAAGCTAGAAGAGGCCTGGTAGCTCACACCTGTAATCCTAGCTACTCAAGAGGCTGAGATCAAAACCAGCCTGGGCAGGAAAGTCTTAGAGACTCTTATTTGCAATAAACAACCAAAAAACCGGAAGTGGTGCTTTGATTCAAGTGGCTGAGCGCTAGCCTTGAGCTGAGGGACAACACCCAGGCCCAAAGATCAAGCCCCATGGCTGACAAAAAAAAAAAAAAAGGAAAAGCCAGCAGAGTATATCCATTAAATTCAAATTGCCTTCATATTTATTCCAATCACTGTAAGATACAGGAATAATAATAACAATAATAAAAATCTAGTAATTTGTACAATGAAGAAATAAAGGTTCTCTACTACTCCAGAAAAGTCAGCAGAGCTTATCTATTAAATGCACATTGCTTTCATGTTTATTAACTGATTAATGAAAATCTGTTTCTATATTCTGTGGTTTAATGTTACTTTACTTAATCAAGACCAAAACTGTTTTATTGGGTTATTTAAAACATATACTTAATGAACGAAATAACTGACAAAAAAAAGTGGGGGTAGGGAGTCACCTGTTTTGCTTGCTTACATGTTTGCTTATGAGATTACTACCAATTTCAGAAGTGAGTGAAAAGACACATCTGGCCAGGGAAATCTAGCCAGTTCCTAAGTATATTGGATTAACTCTTATAAAAACAATGCTTACCTTCCCACCAGAATTAACACCAACTTAGGCTAATTAACATTAATTCTTTGGTCAAACATATAACAATTTGATTAATGACAAATGGTCTCAAAGAAGCAATGACTGAGCCTCTACATCATGAAACCTATCAGCATAGACTCACAAAGAAGTCAGAGTTAGGGGTCAGAGCCGATTGAGTCCCTCTCAATGGCAATGAAGAAAAAAAGTCAAAGCTCAGGAAGGTCAAGTGAATTTTTTCCAAATCACATAGCCCTAACACATCAACACAAGATTTAGAACTCATACCTCTGGACTCCTCCTTTTTTGAGATGGTCCCCAGAGCCAATGTACAGTGAAGAATTCAGCAAGCTCCATGCTTAAGAGACATATATACTTCTTCTATACCTGGCTTTGCTTCTATACCTGCTTTTTGCTTGCCTGAGATTTTGCATATAATCCTACTCAACTAGCCATTTTGCTGGTGGAGAAACAGAAACTCACAGAACACTAACTTGTCCACAACCATGAAACCATGACATTGTTTAATCTGGAATCTGAAGCTTCTAACTCCCTAGTATCCCATTCTCTTCTCTATCATCATATTACTCTCATGCTCATGATTAAATAGTTAACATTAGTACACAGTGACTCCTATGTATCTCATATATGCAACCAGTACTAACACACCATCTTATCTATTTGATTGCTAGTCAAAAAACAAATATCCCCAAACATTCTAGAACAACAAAATTAAACAGCGTGTCAGATAACCACCCAAATTCTGTGATCACTGGTCAGAAGAGTCTGATTTACTTTATCTACCTGCGTTGGCATGACTAGATAACTGAGAAATGTGGACAGGCCAAACTTTCTGCACACCAATCTTGTGGAGAGGCAGAATGTTCTGCTAACTGAGCTTCAGAATTGTCTGAGGAGGATGTGAGTTTCAAGATTCTTCAGATGAGAAAAAGGACTCTACTACACAAGACTGAGAATTAGAAATAAACTTCATACTGTTTTAATGTGATCTACTCTTCAATTCTTTGAGACTTGGTTTTCTGGCCTATCAGATGGAGATATCTTCATAGAGTTAAAATGAAAAATACATAAATTAATTTTTTTCTGAAAATGCTAACAGAGCAAGTGGTTCTCTATTTCAGCCTTGGGACTGTCTCTGTCTCTCTCACAAAACCACACATACCACACCGGAACAAACAGAAAGAACAAGAGGGATAAGGAGTATGGACATTTGATTTAACCACGAAACAAGAAAAAAAACTGAAAAAATTACCATGCAAAGATTTATCATTTTTAATGTAAAAGCAATCAACTGACAAAGATAGCTATTTAATTAGAGGTTAAGTAACCAATGGTGTGCTCTGATGTCAGATTCATTTGGCCTTCAAACAAGGGTGGAATTTTAATTTTTAGTTTTTCCTAGAATTTAACATGCCACAAGTATGTGAAACAAGTTACACTACTTGCCTGTTTCCATCTACATAAAACCTAGATAGCACACCAGCTTTTACTTTTTCCAGAATCTAGGAGATGAAGCTTGGTATATATTTTTGTGGGGACATAAACAGAAAACTGTCTTCCTTCTTAATGTATTAGTAGTCTATAATCCAGACCCTATGATCAATAAGTTATATAAAAATTAAATGATGATAACAATCTTAGGCAAAAAGGGAACCAAGTAGAAATATTTTTGGGGGGAACTGTAGTGTGTAGAATATTAAAATCATATGTTGTGTTAGTAATTCTTCATTTGGAAAGCAAATGGACTTCGGTTGCATAATTATTCTAAGGTATCTGTTTATCTTACAGATAGTTTTCTCTATTAAAGTTATTAGGAGGCACATAATTAGTGATACCATAATGTGGTTTTGTGCTTAAGGGAGACACCAGTCCATACGTGACTTTGAAAATGACCTCGATGTTGCAATATTAATGGCAAGACAGATACTCCTTATGCAAGGTAGTCATGGGCCTCTTACGGTCTTGGTATCTGATTTTTGAGGAAAACAAAATGATGGGTTCAAATATAAGACCAACAATGAACAAGCACAATCAACAGGTTAGGAGGTTAGATCTGGAGACACATGGGAATAGTTGGAGCAAATGAAAAGCCTGGGTACAATTCCCCCCCCCCCACACACACACATATACACACACACCTGGCTTTCACCTTGAATGTAAAACAGAATACTCTGAGTTTGCTATGTCCTTGACTTAACTATAGCTGATGGTTATGTCCCTTTGAAAATTCTTTCACACCTTATTAAAAAAAAAAAGGAACACACCATCTTTGAAATCAGAAGGGTAAGTAAAAGGGAGAACAATGCATTTGTACCAAAGCTGTCAGGCATGAATCGAGTAGGCGGCAGGAGGTAGTCTACACTCGCAGCCTAGAAAGAGCTCTAACCCCTCCCTCCAGCAATTCACCTAAGTAAGCACTGGGGAGCTCAGGCAAGTTCATAGCAAATAGCTTCCACTTGTTTATGTTTTCTTGTAGTCTCCCCCAGGACTTGAGGAAGTGGAAGCGGGGTCTTTAAAAAATTCAACAGCTTCATTACAAGACCTCAAGCACGAATTTACCCTACTGTGCTTGATAAGTAAGTCACCACCAGGAAGGCAGGCCCCCCAGTGACAATTCTTTTACATAGCATCCTAAAGTTGAATTCATATAAAGACAGGAGGGAATAGGATCCATTCTTTCTTCTCTTCCAGGACTTCACCTTCAGTGGCCTCTCCTTGTCTGAAGGGTGCCATTCTTAGACTCTTTAAGAAGCCCATCTTTCTCTGGTTCTCAAACTTTTCAGTGGGCAGTCAGGCGAAGGACAGTTCACCCTGCATCACTGTGGACATTGCTTAAGGAGGAGTCTTCCACCCAGGCAAGTGTAACTCCAGCCTGAGTCTAAGGCCTGCACAATCTGCATGGACAAATCCATTTCAAAGGGGACTTAAGTCTTTCCAAGCAGGAGTTCTATTTTAAGGCCACTGAACTAGGAACACAGATGTTTCTTCAGTTAGCAGAGTTGGCAGAACAGCTCCTGGACCAAATCCGAGTTCTTAATGCAGGAAGGGGCCTTTGGAGAGCATCTACTTGAACCCACTCACTCAACTGAGGAGGACACTGAGGCCACAGAGACACCCCTGCGGCACACCCACCAAGTGGCAGAGTGTCCTGTGTTCTGGTGACAAGTTTGTGTGCTTTCCATGACAGCATGCTCCGCTTTAAAAAATAATAATAATAATACGCGACTTCCACAGGACTTCAGCTTTGAAGTCCTGTAGATTGGCGTCTATAGTTTCCCCTGGCCCTCCCCGAATTCAATAAATCCTCACCCTCCCACTCCAACTCCCACTGCCTTTCCAGGCTTCCCACTACTTTGCTGGACAGAAGTGGGCTCTGGCAAGAACTTTTTGGAGGAGTGCAATTCAATTGTGGTCATCAGGCACAATCGCAGCTTTTCTTCAGTGTCCTCAGGTTAACACACACACACACACACACACACACACACACACACACACACACACACACACACACACACACACACTGGGGCTCCTCATCCTCATCCTGCACAGGCTTGGCGAGAGGGCTAGTCAAATCCGGACGCCCAGGAAGCCACCTCCCACCCTGGCACACAGTAGGCGCCTAAGAAGTGCTTGCTGACTCGGTGGTACCCAGCACTCCAGCCGGGAAGAACACTGTCCCAAAGTTAGGTGTGTGTATGTGTGTGTGTGTGTGTGTGTGTGTTGCGGGGGAGGGGGTGAGGGAAGATGGGGGAGTGAGGGACAGGATCCGAGAGCAGCAAGTACAGAAAAGCCAGCTTGGGAGTCCGGCCTGGCCCGGGCCGGGCTGCCGTGGCGGAAGGGCTGGATGTTTACGTGCAGCCGCCGGGCCAAGGCAGCTGGGCTCCGGGACGAGATCCCCACCATCACCCAGTGGACCTGCAAACGCAGCAGGACGGCCAGGTTACACTCTGCTTCCAGATCGGGTGTGTGTGTGCGTGTGTGTGTGTGTGTGTGTGTAAGGAAGGAGGAGGGGGTCCTCAAAGATGGAACCCACCCCTTGCGCGGGGTTGTGCCAGGGATCTCGGCGTGGAAGCTGATTTCCAGCTGCCCGCGAACGCGTCCAAACACACACTCGCCGTAGGGGCGGGGAAGCTAAGGGGGAAGTTGGGGGTCCGAGGAGAAGGGGGGCGGGGACCCCGTGTCCAGAGCAGCGGGGAAGGAAGATTTCGGGGCCGGGGTTGGGGGGGAAGGAGGAACCCGAGTTGACAGCGTAGCGCGAGCCCCGCCGCAGGGACTCCGGGCCGGGACAAAGTTGGGGAGCGACCGGAGGCCAAGAGGCCGGGGGGACCAGGGGGCCGAGGCTCACCCATGAAGAGGCAGAAGAGGTCGAGGCAGATGAGCAGCACGCGCTTGCTGCCGCTCTTCCTGGGGTTGTTGTTGAGCGCGGGGCTGCCGCCGTTCTTGCTCTCGGGGACGATCGCCTTGTCGTACTTGTAGTTCTGCATGGCGCTGGCTGCGGCGCGAGCCTCCGGGCCCCGCGAAGAACGCCCCGAGACCGCGATCGCCACACACGCACACGCGCAGCACTCACGCGCCCGAGTCGCGCCCGGCCGCCGCGGCCCGGGACCGTGGCGGGGTGGCGGGGTGGCGGGGCTCGGGTGCAGCCCGGTTGCCTGTTTCCGATCGCGGGCGCTGGTGTTCTTCGCTTTTCCCCGTTGGGCCCCTACGCTTTCCCTCTCCTCTCTCAACCCCCCAAAATCGTTGGAAAAGTCCAGGCGGTGGTTGAAGGGGGGGTGAGGAGGGGGGATACGAGCCCCAAGCTGCCGCCCAGCAGGAACTTTCTGCAGAGTTTTGCGCCGCCCGGGACGCGCTGCGGGGGACCCCCGCGTGTGTCCGCGTGCGCGCCGGAGCCAGTGGGCAGCAGCGCAGGCGCCCGGACACCCTTCTCCCCCGCGCCCGGCTACTTAATGAATGGAGCTGCGCACCGCCCGGCGAGAGAGTCTGCAGCGCCCGGGCAACTTTGCTGCGCCGGTCCTACAAATCTACCTCCTCCTGCTCCTCCTCCTGCTCCTCCTCCTTCTGCCTCAGCTGCTGTGGCTGCGGCTGCGGCTGCGAGCGCTGGGTTTGTTTTCTGCACTTTTATTTCACGAGCTCCTTTAAAAAGAGGCGGGGTGGGGTTGGGGGCTGGGGGTGGCGGAGCGGGAGGGGAGGGTGGGTAGGAGGGACCTTCTTACTTGGCTCCGAAGCCATTCCGAAAGCACAGCCCTTCCCTTAAGCTGCCTAAAACGTAGGATAATTAAGGCCACATTTTCCCCTCCACCCCCTACTAGAAAAAAAAAAAAAACCTAAAACGAAAAGTTACTCTCAAACCCGGGAGCCCCTAGCGTTCAGAAATAAAAACGGAGAAAGAAAGAAAAAAAAAAACTGTAAAGAAAAAGAAACATTTTTCCCCCTCACTGGCCTTGAATTAGAACAACAACAACAAAAAAAAAAAAGCAAAACAGAACAACAACCAAAAAAACCCTCACATTTTCAAATTTTTGATTTTCAGATTTTGGGTTTTCAAGGCTTTGTTGAGACTCCCAACAGGATTATTCTGAAAATGCAGTTTTTAAAAAGATTAAAACAAACAAACAAAACCTTAGGATTCAGTGTCGGGCACTGCTAGATTCCAAGGATAGTGAAGTGTGAAAGGCTGACCGATTTTGCACCCAGATCCCTCGGCCTAAGATCTGTGCCTCTGTTTCCCCACATGTAAACTGGAGACAAGCATTTCACCCCAATATAATATCAATGGAGATATAATTGCTTGACCCATGTAATCTCCCATGCTGGAGTCCGGTACATAAGAAGTGCTGTGTAAGTATGAGCCATTGATTGAGACGTAGAAATCCCCAAACCTCCAGTCCCTCTGCTAATCCAGCTGGAGCCTGCAGGGTATCTGTGCCAGCACCAGGAATTCCAAGGCAGAGAGAACATGGGGTGTGGGGGGGGGGAAAGAGCATGAGTTTCAAGCAGTTTAATGCCCTTGTATCTTCTTCTATAGTGCCTAGCATGGAGTTGGGCCTATATTGAACAATTAATGTTTGTGTGTGATCCAGAAATGTAACTAATTGAAGCTTTCTGGCGCATTGTATGGATTGTATATCTTCATGCAGTGACTTGATAGGGGATTTAATAACTTATATCCAACCACCAACCCTTTCTTCCACATTGCTGTCTTCTCAAGACTTCTGCTCATCTACACTTTTGCCTATTCTGCACATCCTTCCCATCTTCCCTAGCCAGCAAATTATTCTTGCTAAACCTAGTTTCCTCTAAAATGCCACCTCTTCTGTGTCCTCTTTTGACCCTGCACAGAACCTCAACATTTGCTTATTACACTCTTGTAACATTTATCTAGGTTTGATTTGGCGTTATGGTTAACAAAACTAGTTAGCCATATAAATGATCAGGCTTACACCATCTCTGAAATGCAAGAGAGATTAGGTTTGCTCAACACACTGGCATTGCTCATGGTTTAATATCTTTTGAAGTAAGCTACTACTGGGACTGGCTCACGAGAAGTGGAACTAGCCAGGAGAGACAAAATAGCTATGTTCTGGAAGCCAGAGAAATTGATTCTCCATGGCAGCTCTGATGCCAAAGCACCCAGCTTCTAGTCAGATAGAGCAGCATTTGAATTCAGCCAACAGAAGGTAAAAGCCAGGGCATCTAAGAAATCAAGTCTTTAAGGTCAACTGTTTTTCAAGGAGAGACACAGTCTCTGCACATGTTCAAAGAGTGGACACAAAACAAGACCAACTTCATAATTAATGACAATTAATAATGTTCTAAAAAGAATTCAGGGTTTCGGAATCTTTTCCATGCTACCCAACCCACTTCATGATAATCACCGTCCTTGACATTCACCAGACCAGGTCTTTGGTATTCCAAGCTAAAGTCACAGCAAAATCCTTCAAATTTCAGCTCACTTTCATCCTTTCTCTCTTTGAGTGTCAAAAGTCCTTGAGCTTTTATATCTCACAGAAGAGCACTGATACTCGTCTGTGTGCTACCCTGTCTGATTCTATTTTCCACCCGTGCCATAATTTGCCTCTCAAAGATTCTTAGCTCCATGTCTGTGGGGAGAAGCTTTGCTTCAAAGGTAGCCCAAGAAAGAATGATGAAATCCAAAATCAGAGAAGATCAGTGAATTCCAGGCAGCTCCCTGGGTATTTTCTATGTTATTCCTTATGTGTGAGCTGACCTTCGTCAACTTAAGAATTAATTTTCGTAAACTTTTATCTTAACTCAGCTACCCCTAGCGTCTTTAAAAGATACTAGACAGGATTGTTAACTGTAGCCGGTGCTATCTTAAATATTAAGAACTTGTTTTTGCTTTAAGATCTTTTTTTGGACTAAATTCAACTACTTTTTTTTTTTTCTGGTCCTGAGGCTTGAATTCTGGGCCTGGAAGCTGTCTCTGAGTTCCTTTTGCTCAAGGCTAGTGTTATCACTTGAGCAACAATGCCACTTCCGGCTTTTTTTTTTTGGTGATTTAATTGGAGATTAGAGTCATACAGACTTTCCTGCCTGGGCTGGCTTTGAATAATGATCCTCAGATCTCAGCCTCTTGAGTAGGTAAGATTATAGATGTGAGCCACCAATGCCCGGAGTTCAACTACTTCTTAAAAAGGATATAAGTCTGCATTCTAAAAGTAGATAAAATGGAAAATAAATGGATGTTTAATATGAATTTTATATTTCCATTCATAAGACTGGGATTTTTTTTAATAACTAAAAGATCATAGTGTTAATTGACAAATGCTCATCTAGATAAACAAGTATTCTAACTCTCAAAAGAACAGAGTATGACAAATATAGTCACAATACCATGACAATATTACTCTTTAGATGAGGGGAGATCAGATACATAGTCTGAAGGGCTCTGGGTTCTACTTTTTAAGTTTTCATTCTTTTTCTGGGCTTCAAACTTTAAAGTTGAACAATCTTACCACCAAATTAGATGCAATGAAACCACAAGACTTGGCAGTTCAGAAATGGTGTCATTTCAAAGTAATTAAGTAATTACAACTCCTTTTAGTAAGCATAGCTTACCAAAATTCAAAAACTACAATGACTTCTAGTTCACTCCAAGTACCCTTAGGAAAAAGTTCACATCAGCAAGGATAAACACCTTTGTAAGATTAACTTATTATGTGGGGCAACAACAGCATGCTGCTTTTACATTACTGATACCACCCAAGAGATTTCTGTGGCCTTCATTTCTAAGGTCTCTGGTTACCTCGTGAATGTCTTTGTTTCTTTTTAATCCTTAACATCTAATAATAAATCATTTTTTTAATTTTTTTTTGGAAAAAGGTATAAATTGGCTCCAGAAATATTTAAGGGAAGCGTAGCTGAGTCCTTTGACCTAAAGTGGTATATTCTAAAAAGTCAGAGCCCAAATTTCTCAAGTCATTGGACTTAATTTCAGAAGGCAAGTAAGTTTGGGCTGAGGCTTGCCTGTTTATCCCCCATTCTTCAAAACGACTGCATTCCACGCCTGTATTTACTAACAAAGCTCCCAGGCTTACTGCTCTGAGTGTTGAATTATGCTACAGGACTGACCCCAGTGGAGCCCTCAGTACCACTGAGTAACAGCGGGAAGGAGAGAGGAATTTGAGATAAGGTCTTGGAGCTGCTGTTTCACCTGAGACAAACTGAGTAACCTGTCTGGTCCTCCATTTCCTCAAATTTTAATTGGAGCTGACATTTTTTTCTTCATCTCTGGAGGTATTAAAAAAATCTATAATTGAAAGAATACATTTGAAAATACCTCGTGGATAATATACAGTCAAGTGAAAGTTATTTGTTTTAAGGGTGCACAATAAGATGAGGAATGTGGTCAGTGGTAAATCACCTGCCTGGAGTATAAAGAAGTTCTGGGTGCAATTCCCAGTACTGAAAAACTTAATAAAATAAAAGATGCTTTTATTAAGCACTGTTTCTACAAGACACCTGGCCTACATCTAGTATTGGAAAGTGCATTTATCTTTTGAATTTAAATAGACCATTTAACTTTATCCTTCCCTAAATGTAATACCTTTAAGCCTTTCTGTTTCTTTTTAAAGCATTCAATTTCTTGGGCTTTCTGCATATAGTAAATGAAAGATGTGGCTTTAATTAATTACTTTAGAAATGACAATTTATGAATATTAGCTGCTCAGGAAGCTGAGATCTGAGGATCATAGTTCAAAGTCAGCCTGAGCAGAAAAGCCCTTGAGATTTCTTTTTCTCCAGTTAACCACCAAAAAGCTGGAAGTAGAGCAGTGGCTATGGTGGCAGAGCCCTAGCCCAGAAGAAGAAAGCCTGGGAACAGAGCCTAAACCCTAAATTCAAGCCCCAGTACTGACACACTCATCCACAAAAAAATTACAATTTAAGTGGCTCACCCCTGTAATCCTAGCTACTTAGGAAGCTGAGATGTGAGAATCCTGGTTCCAAGCCAGCCTAGGCAGAAAAATCCTCAAGACTCTTATCTTGACCGGTAAAAATGCCCGAAGTGGAAGTGTAGCTCAAGTAGTAGAGTGCCAGCCATGAGCAAAACAGTTAGGAAGAGTACCTAGGTCCTGAGTTCAAGCCACAGTGTGGTCATACACACAAAGACAATTTAATTATGCTTTGTTTATTTTAAGATTGTTGGTGAAATTCAAGGAATCCTACTTGCTGAAAGTAACAATGTACAAATGGGAATACTTTCAGGTTAAAAGTCCTTTCACATCTATTATCTTATGTGCCCCCTCAGTCCTCCCCTCCCCCACCGCTCATCAAAGCAGATGGAATTGCTGTCATTGGGCCCCATCACAGAGGAGAAAAGTGGGACAACCCCATTTAACTGGATGGAACTGGGTTTCCCTATGAATAACAATGGAAATCATTTGAACAGTAGCTCACATGGAGTAAAGTTTGGCATGCTTGATAGCTTCAAATACAGTGCCTACCCTTTACAGTTTATGATGCTGGATGCATCCACTCGCCTTACTTCCAACTAGAAGGGCAGAGATGATTACATTCATTGTAGAAATAGACATGGGGTTGTGCAAAGATGAATTTGCCTAGGTGGGAGGTGAGGCGATTCCTGAAGCACCACCCACATCCAGATGTCTGCATTTCTAGATTGATGGGTTGTTTTTTTTTTCTAATCACAACACAAGCTCAGCCTGGGCAGTGCCCAGAAATCAACACTTCTTCAACAGCAGTTTTGAAGAGCAACTTAACTAGGACTGCAAAAACAGAGAGGCTTTATATTTTGCTTGTGTTTTTTCTTTCTTTCCTAACAGGCTCACAAGGGAACAACATTGTTGCACCTCCTGTCTCTGAAACAAGAGATTTGGGTTCGTAATTTGTCAAGCAGGTTTTTGTTGTTATTGTTGTTACAAAAGTGTTTTAAGAGCTCATAACAGTAGAGTTACTGTTAAGCAGTGTTTGGAGTCCTGTCAACATTTTTTTGTTTCTATAAGCAGTAACCCTTTTCTTTAGCTAGAACTTAGGGCAGTTAAGAGCTCACATGATAATTCAGACATTGAGTATTGATCATTAAGAAACAAAAACAATAAACCCAGAATCTAGAATTGCTACCGAGACTGTTAGAACAGGCACAACACTTGGCCAGCTCAAAAGGAGGCCTATACTGCCACCTTATGTTCATGTGGAAAAAATGCTTTGGCTCCCAGAGTGACTACTGTCATCGGTGGCTAGGAAATGGGTAAAATAGGAATTCAGACTTTGTATGTATGCATGTATGTACATACCTATATGTGTGCCTATGTATATATTTAATGTGTGCACATGCATGTCAGTACTCGGACTTGTACTCAAGGATAGATGCTGTCCCTTAGCTTTTTTGCTCAAGGCTGGCACTCTACCGATCGAACCATACCTCCAGTTCTCACTTTTTGGTGGTTCACTGGAGATAAGAGTCTCACAGACTTTCCTGCCAAGTCTCGTTTCAAAACATGATTCTCAGATCTCATCCTTTTGAGTGGCTAGGATTGCAGGTATGAGCCACCAGCATCTGGCTCAGAATTTTTATATCATACATGAAATAATAGCCTACAATTACTAGATTTTTGATGATCCAGAAAGACCTATTTATCTGTATTTCTGGAAGTGAAGCAACTGGTGAAAAATTACTGAGCTGGTAAGTGCTGGGTTTGAAACCATGAATCCGATTCAGGAGCCATTAAGATTTTAATCAATAAGCTGAATAAATTTTGACCTATGTCTGAGGTACAGAAGACAAAGGTTAGGGAGGGGGGAGGCTGGGAAGGGATGGGAAGGGTAAACAAAGGAGGAGGCTGCAATGCTTGGTAAGAAATGTACGCATTATCCTGCCCATGCA
>NW_012267277.1:6919944-6945028 GCF_000151885.1 Dipodomys ordii | reverse complement strand
GAAGGAAGGAAGGAAGGAAGGAAGGAAGGAAGGAAGGAAGGAAGGAAGGAAGGAAAGGTACGTATTGTTTTCCCCCAGTACTACAGATTTAACCCAATGCTGTGTGATGCTAGGCAAGTGCTCTGCCACTGAGCTGCATCTTGAGCCCTCTATTGCTTTATAAGAAGTTAACAAGGGAACAGTTAATCTATGATGAGATAAGTCAGATTAGTGGTCAACTGGAGAAGGGAGTCGTCAACTGGGAAGATGTGGAGAAACCTTTGGGTGCTAGGTTTGGGTTGTGGCTTTATGAGTTGTACATATGTACAAATTAAAATAGTCTAAGGTTAGTATGTGAACGTAAGCATTTGCATTTATCACAGGTACATCCTACCACCACAAAAACTTACACCGAAAATGTAGATGTATGCATGGATGGGGAAAGGGATAAATGGAAGGATGTTTTCAGTCTTTTGAGGTTCCTAATTACTCTGGATACTTAAACCTCCTCAGCCATGAAAAACCCAAGGTGAAGTCAGCCTCCTCTTGCTTGCCCTGGGATGACATTAACAATGGCTATAGCTTTGTGACATCTCCACCTCAGAGAGTTTTGTCATCTGTCCCAATTCTGTATACACACAGATGTCAAACCCACAAACACACCACACGTGTACACTTTTAAAAGACAAACTTTCCATTTGGAATAAAACAATGAGAGAGATATAAAAGTTTATAATGAAGGGAAGAGGGAAGTAAAATGTTTTATTGAACATAATAGATCAAATAGTGTCCTTCCCAAGATGTCCCCAATGTCTAGACCTGGGAAAAGAGATCTTTAGTGAGCTCATTCTGCATCACCCAGGAAGCCATAAGTGCTCTTGTGAGAGATGGAAGGGGAGAAGACAGGATATAGGAAAGGCCATGTGAGGATGGAGGCAGAGAGTGGAGTGAAATGACCAGCAATAGCCAGGAACCAGAAGCCAGAAGCAGCCCCAGAAAGATAGTAACCCTATTGTTGCACATTGTCCCAGTCCTGTGAGAGAAGACATTTGTGTTGTTCTAAGCTACCCAATCTGTGATCATTTGTTACAGCAGTCCTAGAAACTAATAGAGTGAGTTAGGAATGCATTCTCTTCCTCAGTCCAGAGGAAGCTCTTATTTCCTTCGGTCTTGGTGGATGGAGATGGTCAGAATGTGGTGGGGCCTCGGCCTTGAGTGCTGTCTGCAGTGAAATGCTCCTCCTCCAAACTTGCCTGGATCCCAAGTCTCCCTATCTCTGTTGCTTTCCATACAAGGTAGCTGATGACCCTGTCCATATGTTTTACTCATTCTCTTCTTTCCCATTCCATCCCACTATACAGAAAACAACTTGTCTTTTTCTCCTTTCTGTCTCCCTACTCCCTGCAACAAAAAAGAAGTGAATGAGTGAGTGAATGAATGAATACATGAAAGACTGTAAGAGGCAGCGTACACAGACCTCGGGAAGAGTTCTTGATGCATTTATCACTGGGAAGTGAATGTCCTTACTCAGCCCTCCATTTTCTAAGGTTTTAGCTGTCTGCATTACCATCTCCACCAAATTCCAAGTCTGCATTCACTCACCTGGTCTCTCTTCCTTGTATCAATCCCCTTACATGTTCATTTCTCAATTTCCTTGGTCCTCAGGCAATGTTCCCTGGCCTTTTCTTTCCATCTCCAGATGCTAGATGATTCAGTGGATTCTCCCATACTGAGAGTGTATCCAGAGTGTATCCAGGTTAACCTAACTGGAATAAAATTAGAGAGTTCCATTAAGACAAAATTCAGGTGGGACAAGTAAGGAAACTTCAGTAACATTCTTTAAAAATCTAATAATGTTGGTGTGTGTGTGTGTGTGTGTGTGTGTGTGTGTGTGTGTGTGTGTGTGTGTGTGGTGGTAGCTTTGTGTTTTTGTGCCAGTACTGGGCCTTGAACTCTGGGCCTGGGTACTGTCCCTGAGCTTTTTGCTCTAGGCTAGTGTCCTATGTCTTGAGCCACAGCTCCATTTGTTTAATTGGAAATAAGAGTCTCATGGATTTTCCTACCTGGGCTAGCTCTGAACCATGATCCTCAAATACCAGCCTCCTGAGAAGCTAGGATTACAGTCATGAACTGCTGGCACCCAGTATAATGCTGGTTTTTTAAAAAAAATATGAATTATATCTTTGAGTCAATCCAGTGAGATAATAGTATTAGAGCCACTTACATCTGCTTACACCAGCCCTAAGCATTTGCATATCTCATCTGGTACATACATTAGTTAATGACCATGTGAGATCTTACTTTCCCCATTTGGACATTAAGAAAATGAGACTTAAAGAGGTTCAGCAACTTTCTTGAGATTATACAAAGTAGCCAAGGGTGGAATCAGGATCCAAATACAAACTAATGAGCACCCAGAGTCTGTGACTTCAAGTATAATAACCAAATAGGTGCTTATGGTCGGTTATGTTACCTCTATTTTATAGTTGGAGAAATCAGAAAAGTAATAAATAAGTTTTCTCAATGTCATATAGCTAACAAATGTTAGAGCCAATATTTGAACCTTGTTCAAACCATATGTCAAAGAGTATATGTCTAGTTGGTTATTTTCAAACACATCAAATTTAAAAGATCTAGAATGACACCACCCAAAGCCACTCTCCTCTTGGAGTGTTGCCCTGAGATCTTGGAGTCTGGATCTGTCCCTGTCTCTCATGCTCAACTTTGGTCACTCACCAGCTTTCACTGAGCTTCTTCATCTCTGTCTTGACATTAGCTATCCTTCCTTCCAGGTCCTCTGTCATAATGTTTAAGATGTTCTCCCTATTTCTATACTTGCTCACTGTCAACTCTCCACACACAAGCCAGACAGAACCATTTTATTTTAATGGCAGCTTTATTACTGCGTTACTTACTTGCCTAAATCCCTTTGAAGCTTCTTTGGGGAACCCGATAAAGCTTAAAAATCATCCACACTGTGATCTTTATCTAACTCTCTGGTTTATTTCCCACCTGACTCAGACACTGTAGGGATATTGTAGATGTTAAGTTCTTTTCCAGTCTGATCTTAGTATGATCTCTTTCCCTCCCTCTCTGTCTCTATCTCTGTCTGCCTGTCTGTCTCTCCTCTACTACTCATTTCTCCCTTTAAACATACAAGATTTGTAGGAATTGAATTCACATGCCATAAATCCACCCATTTATAATGTATAACTCAATTGTTTTAGTATATTCACAGAGATGTATGTCCTCACTACAATTTATAACATTTTAATAATCCCTAACAGGCACCCTCCAGACCTAGATTTAGGTAGTCACTTTTTTGTTGCTGTGGATTTAGCTATTGTGGATGGGTCATACTAACAGAGTCATACAGCCCTTTCTGATTGCCTTCTATCTTCCTACTGGAGCTTGAACCCAGAGTCTCATGCTTGCCAAGCAAGCTCCCTACCACTGAGCCACAGCATCCACAGTCTTCTCTACTCCACTTTTAAAGTTGCTTCTCAGCTTTAAAGTTGTTTCAGATCATGATCCTCCTATCACCACTTTCTGATTAGCTGGGATGACAGGCATGTACGGCTGTGCCAGGCCTTGTGACAGCTTCCTTCACTTAGCATATTTTCAATATTTATGCAAGTTATAGCACATATCAGCACTTCACTGCTGTTCTATTGGTTTTGTTCTTTGTTTTGCTTTTTGTTTTTTTTGTGTGTGTGCTGGTCCTGGGGCTTGAACTCATACTTTGGACACTTCCCCTGAGCTTTTATACTCAAGGCTAGTGCCCTACCACTTGAGCCACTCTACTTCCAGCTTTTCTAGTAGTTAATTGGAAATAAGAATCTCACAAATTTTTCTGTCTGGACTGGCTTCAAACTGAGATCCTTAGATCTCAGCCTCTTGAGTAGCTATGATGATAGGTATGAGAGAATCAAGTGCCAGAGTCAAGCACTTTACCATTTTTAATCACTGATATTATTCTGTTGAGTGGATATAGAACATTTTTGTTTATACACTTATATGGCAATGTTTATTTAGATCGTTATTCTGAATAAAGGTGCTATAAACATCTGTTCCCCTGAAGGGCCTTTAGCCCTTGATCTAAGTAAGATGAACACCACTTTAGACCAGGGTCAGAAGAGTGCTGATCTGGTTTACCGTTTAAAAGACTCATTCTGGTTGTTTTGAGAATAAAGACTGTTGCATTAACGCATGACCAATGGCTGTGAATTACATTTTAGGGGTAACAAAGGAGGTGAGGGGGCATTGATTTCTGGTCTGTTTCAAAGGAATAGCTAACAGAATTTGTTGGCAAAAATCATTATGTGACCGGAGGAAAAGAGACACTTCAAAGATAACTCTCAGGGTTTGAACTTGAGAGTATGAAGTTGTTAGAAACAGGGAAGAGAAAGATTGAGAGCAAAGCAAGGAAGATGGGTGGGTTTTTTTTTTAGACAAGTTAAATTTAAAATATCTCTTCAAGTGACAAGATGTCAAGTAGATGGCCACGCACAGCGGTGTCATTTCATTTTTACCATTCACATCAAATAACTGGCATTACTAAGTTAATATTTTAGTCATTCATTAAGCAATCAGTGCCTTTTGTATGTATACATCTGTAGAGACCTGATAAGGGTACTCTAACTTTATTTCTGCTATAGACAGCATTCTGTGTATTGCCAGTAGCCAGTGAAGGCCTATGGTATCTAGAGGGCTGGTACTAGATTTGTCTCTGTGCTGACTGAAGGCAGCATGAGATCTAGAGGCCTACGAATTAAGGTCTGTCTCTGTTCCAACTGATGACGTGCGCTCCAGCAAGTCTCCAGCACGTCTCCTCACTTATCTATGCCTGTGGGGTTATGCAAGATGGTAGCCAAGATCCCCCAACAGGCAGGAACAGCCTTGGGTTTGCTTATCTTCACTGTCGCAGGAGACATCATTTCCTTAGAGCTTTTCTGCATTTCAGCAGATTCTTCTTGCCTGTTCATTCACTGAGCAAAAAAGAGTTTCATCTACATGTTCCTGATACTCTACTGCCTCTTCCATATGATTTTTTATAACCTCTTTGCTTTAAACAAGAAAACCTTGTGTTATTATTACCTAAGTAATATTCAGAGATAGGCAATTATTAAAGGTCACTTGCCTCCTCTTTTCCTCTACAAACTCCTCCTTGCAGTGTGCTTATATGTCAGGTGTGTTATTTGTAACATTGGTTGGCTGTTGTCATCCTTGTTAAACACTAAGATTGATTGTATATTTCCTGAGGATCATGACTTGATAGTTAGTTCAGTGCTTTGTTAATAACAGATTACCCCCACCACCACACATACACATCAAAATGGATGCTGAGTTAATGAAAGTGGTCAAGAAATACTAAAATTAACTTTCTAAAATCTAAAATACATAAAATTACTCTTCTGATATTGATGGATTTCTTTTTCTGTCCTTTTGAGTATTTACATAGCATCATACCTTTCTCCCCACTTTTGGCAAACAGGTTATGGAAATTCTTTCTTGTCCACATAAAATACTTCTGACTTTTCTTGAAAAAGTCATATAGTGCAAAGATTTGAATTAGACCAGCAATTTGGATCTCAGCTTCACCACTAAGTAGCTATGTGACTTTGGGATCCTCAGTTCCCAACTTGATAAGGTGAGATTTTAAAGTTTTACATATTTATATTGAACTGACACTGAAATTCCATGTGAAAATTGAAGACTGAAATGACTCTATTTATAAAACAAACAAACGAAACCCCACCTTTATACACTTGTGATCTCAGCTACATGAGGCCAAAGTAGGAAGTTTACAGTCCAAGCCCAGCAAAAAGTGTAAGACCCTATCTCAAAAACAACTAAACCAAAAAGGGCTGGGGGTGAGGCTCAGGAGTTAGAGCACTTGCTTAGCAAGCTCAAAACCCAGAGTTCAAATCCTAGTACTGAAAAAAGAAGTTCAAAAACAATTTCTAAGAAGACATTAGTATTATATAATTTAACGAAACAATTAAGGAAACTTCTAGTTTCAAACTAAGATTTGATAGTATTTTGACCTGAGAGTCATAGCTGATAATTTTTTTTTTTTTGGGTCCGGTTGTGGGGCCTGAACTCTGGGCCTGGGTGCTGTCCCTCAGCTCTTCAGCTCAAGGCTAGCGCTCTACCACTTGAGCCACAGCACCACTTCCGGCTTTTTTCTTTTTGCTTATGTGGTGCTGAGGAATCGAACCCAGGGCCTCGAGCATGCAAGGCAAGAGCTCTACCACTGAGCCACCTTCCCAGCCCTGATAATTTTTTTTAACTTAAAAAATTAAAAAAATTTTTATTCTTTTAAAGTAGTTGTACAAAGGAGCTGCCATTCAACAAAGCAGTTTATGAATACAGTGCATCTTGATCAGTGTCACTCCTTTCAATGTTCTCACCCACCGCTCCCAACCCTTCCCTCACTTTTCTTAATATTATAGGATATATATTGAATTCTTTTGCCACTTAACAAAGCAGTTTAATGTATACAATGCATTTGCAAGATTTTCACCCACCTTTGACCTACCCTTTCCCTTAGTTTTCTTAATATATACAATAAATTGTTGACATATTCTTCTCCCCATATCCCAATTCATTTAGTGTAGACATTTTTCTTCTGGTATCTGATTGTCTTGACAAGTTGTCAGGCTACACTCTGGAGAAAATATTGATATTAATATTTACATCCTGGCCCTGGGTTGCCTGAGCAATGCTGGCAACTGTATCTACCTGGTGGGTCCCAGGTTTTGCTTTCTGACAGGGTGTGGAGCCTGTGTAAAGTCAGGAGAAAGACAAGATTTGATCAGGTTTACCCTCGAGATCCAAAGGGCAGGAAGTACTGCCCACGTATGCTCCTTGGAATGGAGAGGACACAAAAGGCCTTGCATCTTGCCTGCAAATTATGCCTCAATGTACATCAAGACTGTAGCCACACCTGGCCCAGACACTTTTTTTCCTCTTGAGTTATTGGGACAGTCTCCTAATGCTTCTCCTACTCTAACTGTTGTCCATATTTGGTTGATTCCCTCAACAGCATATAGCTGATAATTTTAAATGAGTTATGTTTGTAAAAACATTGGCATGTGTAATCATAGGGCTGTTGCATGTGCCTGTGCAACACTGAGCTCTGCATTCACAGACGGATAGAGTAGTGCACCTGTGGTCCTGGTGGTTATCTAAGCAGAGAGTTGAACTGAGAGAATTGACTAAGTACATAACACCTAGAAAATCCTGTGATTTTTTTAGGTACTCATATTTAATAATGACTTCTTTTTTTTTTTGGTCCGGTTGTGGGGCCTGAACTCTGGGCCTGAGCACTATCCCTCAGCCCTTCAGCTCAAGGCTAGTGCTCTACCACTTGAGCCACAGCGCCACTTCTGGCTTTTTTCTTTTTGCTTATGTGGTGCTGAGGAATTGAACCCAGGGCCTCAGGCATGCAAGGCAAGCGCTCTACCACTGAGCCAACTTCCCAGCCCTAATAATGACTTCTTAAGTTATACATATGCTCTTCTTTATCATAATGTATATTAAAACATATCCAAAGAAATTGATTAAGAGAGTAGAAAAAAGTGCATGAATTTGTACATCTCTCTCTATGTATATTTATGTAGACATACATGCATACACACATATAAATATGCACACAAACACATGTTTGTCTACATACACATACACATATACATATGCACATAGGTATATACATGTATTTGAATACATGTATGCATATGGGTGCATATGTATTCACACAATGCACATATATGCACACGTGCAGGCACACATATATGCACACATATGTGCATACAGACACACAACATACACACACATATATGCACACATGCATGAAAAAGCACATGTGCACACAAGGCAATGCATGCATATGCACACATGCATACATGAACACATGTGCATACTTATGTGTGCACATGTGTGTGAATGAACACACATGCGCACACACACATGCAAATGCACGTGTGCACAATCACACAAATGTACACATGTGTGCACACATGCATACACACATACACTTGCATTTGTATGTTTGCAACATATGCATACACACCCATACATACACATTCACATGTGTACACATGTGCACATATGCACATGGTGTGCACTTGTACGCATGTACATACATACATGTATAAACATGCATGTGCACACATGTACTTATGTATACTCATGTGCACACAATACAATCTGTACATATATGTGTGCATGAGCACACATGTGCATATGTATAGGAATGTACATGGATTCACCTATATGCACACACATGTTCGTGCCCACGTATGTGCACATATGAACACATTTGTATGTGTGCCCATGTCAACACATATCATACATGTGCACACATATACATGCATTGGCGTGTGTATGCTTATACATACACATATGCATGGGTTATATGTGTGTATACATGTATGTACATGTACAAATATATATAGAGAGAGGTGCAGATGCAGGTGTAGATAACTGGAGATTCAGATCCATTTTCTTTGGCCTTAGTGTTCTATATAATTTCATTAGCATAAGTCTGGATCTCAGTCTTCAGTAAGAAGTGTTTCTTGACAAAAGTAGGATTATAATTTGCCAAAATTACACATCCCAATTAGTAAATCATAACACCTAAAAACTACATGCAAATGTAATACATTTATTTATTTATTTATTTATTTTGCCAGTCCTGCAGCTTGAACTCAGGGCTTGGGCACTGTCCTTGAGCTTCTTTTTCTCAATGCTAGCACTCTACCACTTGAGCCACAGTGTCACTTCCAGCTTTTTCTGCTTATGTGGTACTGAGGAATTGAATCCAGAGCTTCATGTGTGCTAGGCAAGCACTCTACCACTGAGCCACATTCCCAGCCCTATGTGGGTATATTTAAATACATGCTGTTCTACAATTTTCTTATGTAATGTTAACTGTTATCTCTATTTAACAGCGATGTCTCACCAATGTATTCATTCATTCAAATAAACATCAGTTGGGTGCTGACTCTGTGCTAAGTTCTACAAAGAAAAAAATGTCCTGAGAAACATCCAAAGGTACCGGTTGTTGGTCCTAATGCTGCTGAGAAAGTAGAAAGCCAACTTTAAGTGAGACAATGCAAAACATAGCATGAGAGTGTCTAAACCTAAAGAAGAAAGAAGGGAAAGAGCACTAATATCTCTGCCTCATCTCCCTGTTCTTAGGTGGCTCGTCGGTTGAAGGCGTTGCTATGTAGCCCAGGCTGATCTCCCTCCTTGCCTCACTCTCCAGAGTAGCATGTGACACCAGGCCCAGTTTATCATCCTTAATGTCTTTGGGTTAAAATCATAGGGAATATTTAACAAACATGAGTTAACGTAGAGGTCAAGTCGAGACCTGACAAAATGATTATTTCAAGTAGGGTACTGAGCCACTATCAAATGCATTTCATTCCACCCAAGAGGAGGAATGTTTATAAAGTCCCCTGTGAGCCAAGTATAAACTTCTGAATGGTGGAAGAAAGACCCTTTTCCATCCCTACATGTGACCAGTGATACCCGGAAGGGAAGTAGGAATGAGCTCACCAAGGGCAAAGAGAAGGGCATGTGGGGCAACCACAGAACAGGAAGAAAACATCATCCAGGACTCCAGGGCAAAAATCAGATGCTCCAGTGACTTAGCATTTTCTCACGGCTTTACTGGGAAAGATTCATAAGAAATGGTTATCCAGGTGTGATAACACTACATTTGTAGTGTTAGCACGAGGGAGGCTAAGGGAGAAAGAGAGTTTGGAGGAGGAAGAAAAGGATGGGGGAGGAAAAGGATGAAGAGGAGGGAGAGAAGGAGGAGGAGGAGGAGAATAATGAAGAGGAGTGGAGGGAGGAAGAGAAGAAGTCGTTACAGATTTTCTCTCAATCTCCTACAAGAATGATATACTTTCTTAACCTTTAAAAAGAGAAAGGTTTTTTAAAATGTTAATATTTATGATTCAGTTTCTCCTTTCATGTACTGAGTTGGTACTATTGTAATAAACAAGACATTTTATTGTTGGATCTTGAGAAAACGTTTTGTCTACTGCTCTAAACTACAGAGAAGAGGTCAAGGAATATAATCCAAGACAATCACACAGAAATTTTGATTTCTGTCATTGAACATTCTTTCTAGGTCATTCTTCTGGAATAATCAGCTGTTATTCAGGTTCCTACATTTTCTTCTGATACTCTAACAGGGTAGATAGCATAAGAAAACAAGGCCAATGTTTCAGAACATTTCTTAACCTTTGAAGTCTTAACTTTGAAGTCTCTTTGGAAGAGCGTATGTGTGAAGTGACTGGTGGTTCATTCAATTCACCTTGATATTGTTATAGTTTAAGAGTTAGAGTCAGATTTTTACTACTTATTTACAGATGCTCCCATGGGCAAGTAAAATTAGATCCCTGTCTCTTAAATGAGAGTTTTAGCTGCCTTTCAGTTACTGTGCTTGTTAAGGAAGTTCTATAATGCATTAGTTCAAATGCTGGATTCAGGGTAAGCATTTTACATTTCACCATTACATTAAATCCTAAGGATACATTCTAAGTACTACAATGATCTAACCAACAGTAGTGGAATGTTATAAAAGGTATGTAACACTGACTCCTCTCTTGGGCCTGCAAACGTTTAAAGAGTAATTAAAAACAGGAGAAAAGCCTGGCATCCGGATTCCATTTTGTACATGTTCTGGGTCATTCTCTACAGTCAAATTGCAGCAAGCTAGGATCCAGGAAGGGCAGGATTGATAGATAACCTCTTGTGTCAAGAGCTGAAACCATCCCTAGACAAGAATGCCTTTCCCGTCATGACCGGATGTTACAGGTCCATCCTGAGATAACAATCGACTGGACCACATCTTTGACCAGTCTCCTGAATTTTACACATCTCTTGCCCCCAGCCCAAATTCTTCCTCTATTCAAACCTAAAGCTCATGTTTGCATCCAAAGATGGGCTAAAGAGCCTATTTGCTGCTTCCTGTGGGGATCTGTGCTGCATAACAAATCTTTCTCCACTGCTTGGCCCTTTATTCGCCATATTAAAACAAGTGGCTGAACTTCACAGAATCCCTAGAGTTGGGCTTCTGGCCTAGAACTTCCTGTTCAGGATGAATTCTTCCTGTCTAGTAACTGAAATGCTCAAATTTCTGAAACATAGACATACAAGGAAAGAAGTGCAGTAGTATTCTAGGCCAAGCAAATGGATTCATCCCAACAGAAAGGTGTCAAGATGAAAGCAGGACTGAGAGCTCATGGAGGCTAATAAAATTTCCATTTATAAAGCTCAGGAGACTGTTTAAATTTTTCCCTGAGGCTTTATTATCCTGACTTCTAGATTTTTTTTGTTTGCATCTAGGAGGATATGAGATAAAATCTGGACTATTTTGCTCTGTAATTCACAGGCTGTAAAACGAATTCGAGTGTCCATTTTGGCCACAGAAAGAAGATACATCAGTAAAAATATATTCCCCTTTGATGCATAGAATAATTGACTCTTAGAGCTGGAAAGACTTTTAACAGTAGCTTGAATGACTGTCTCATTTCATAACCCAAAGAGGGGAAGGGATTTGTTTCAAGTGGAGAAAAATTAAGATTCCAGATCTCATTTCCATCCTTCACAGTTGCCAACACATCACACTGGGGTTTTATTGTGATTGTTGCTGTTGTTTTGCATTAAAGTATTCTATGTTTGGTTTCATCAAAGAATTTTCTTTGTACATCCATTGCAGGACTTTCTAAGTTATAACCTTTTCACCTGTGGCTTTTGTTCAAGCATATCAGTAATGTACGATGCTTTTTGATAGTCACTACACTTGTGGACTGCCTTATACATGCATAATGAATCGTGCCCATGAATACAGCATCATAAATTACCATGTACATAGTCCGGCATTAGTGGCTCACATCTGCAATCCTAGCTACTCAGGAGGCTGAGATCTGAGGATCACAGTTCAAAGCCAGCCCAGACAAGGAAAGTCTGTGAGATTCTAATCTCCAATAAACCACTAGAAAATTGGAAGTGGTGCTGTGGCTCAAGCAGTAGAATGCTTGCCTTGAGCAGAAGAGCTGAAGGATAGTGCCCAAGCCCAGAGTTCAAGCCCCACCACCGACAAAAAAAAAAGCCAGAAGTAGAGCTGTGGCTTAAGCAAATGAAGTTCAGGGACAGTACCCAGGACTTTAGCCAAAACCCTAGGACAGGCACTACCTCCCCCCCATCACCCACCCCCCAAAAAAGATTATCATACACAAATAAAGCTAAAGTCCTATTGGGAAAAAACTTACTTGGTCCAAGTATTGTTGTACTAAAGACTCAAATTCATTTATATCTTATTTAATTTTCACAACAAAGAGGTATTATCAAGATTCCCACTGATCTGTTGGCATTTTGCTGAAAACCATTTTCTTTGTCTGTTGAAGGGCTTGAACTCAGGGCCTAGGTGCTTCTACCAGCTCTTTTGCTCAAGGCTAGCACTCTACCACTTTGAGCCACAGCTTCACTTCCAGTTTTCTGGTGGCTAATTGGAGACAAGTGTCTCAAAGACTTTCCTGCCTGGGCTGACTTTGAACTGTGATCCTCAGATCTCAGCCTCCTAAGTAACTAGGATTACAGGCGTGAGCCATCAGTGCTCAGCAAAATCATTTTTTTGTAGCTTTTTTTTTTTTTCAGGGCTGAGGACTGAACCCAGGGCCGTGCACACACTGGGCAGGCACCTTTCTGCTGGGCTAAACCCCCAGCCCCAAACCATTTTTTAAAGCATCAAATTACAGTATATCTGGAACATAAAGGAGGGCACTCCCCATTTTCTAACATTAGTACACTTACTTTTCACATATTAGCATATTTACTTATGATACTAGTTCCTAGTATGTTTACAAATAAGTTCATAGTCTGATGATTTTCATTTAACTTACTGAAATCAATTCCTATTGCAGTGCTGTGTAGTCTTATAACCATCCTTTGAAGTCCAGGAGGGGACCCTGACTTCACTGAACATCCTGCCCTTAGTTCTGTTTGCTACATTAAATGCATGCACACATTCATGATCTATTCTTTCCTAAATAGTCTTAGTCTGTTCCTCTCCCTGACTCCCTATGAACCTTACTCTAAGATTCAGCCACCTTTTGGCTGATTTAACATACCTTAAAGTATTTACCTTTAAGTATATTTAGGCGGTTATATGATAGCTTGATAGTTCTTCATATTGAATTTCCCCTGTCTAAATTGCTGTGTGGTTTCTGGGTCCCCATTGGACCCAGAATGAAACAAAGTCCAGTTTGACCTTTGGCATATGTCAAAAAAAAAAACTGATCAAGGAATCCAAAATTTGTTTGTGAGAACATTCATAGCCCCCCTACCCCCTCTTTCCCCTCTCCCAGTTTACCCATTCTTCCTTCACTGATTGCAGAAATAAGGCAGGTGAGTCCATTTTTTGGCTCTCCTACTATTTTTCCTTAGGGATTCTGTGTTGTATTACAGGAAACTTAATATAAGGGACACTATTCCCATATGTGAAATACCCTTTGCCCCTCCTCTTCTTGGCTTCTCCTTATATTCCAATAAGGAATAAGAAAGAGATGAACTGTGAATGACTCAACGTTAATCTCAAAGGTCCCAGAGCCTCTTTAGTACCTTATGACCATGTGGGACCCTGGCCAAGAGATAGAGGTATCTGAGTAGATGCTCGTTAATTTATTTAACATTTCAGAGCCTTCAGAAATGGCCTGCTTCTCCTTGCTAAGAGCTAGCACTGGCTCCCTGGAAGAAGACACTGGCGAGATCAACATAGTACAATGGTCCATTCTGCCCAAGTCAACAGTGGAATGACAGAATGTTAGATTTTACATCTTAAATGTCCCCCAAAGCTCCATGTGTCAGAGGCCTAGTCCTTAGCTTGTAGTTCTAGTGGGAGATGGTAAAACATTTAAGAAGTGAGGTCTAGCTGAGGGATTTAGCCACTGGAGGGTGTGCCTTGAAGGGGATTTGTGGGACCCTCTTCCTTGTTTTCCAACCCTAGATGAACAGCTTGTTCCTCCATACATTCCTGCCATGACTGCTGCCTTGTGATTGGCCCTACAGAGATACAATCAACAAACCATGGGCTGAAACTTCCAAACACATATGTCAAAATAAACCATTACCCTTTATAAATTGTCTCAGGTATGTATTGCAGTAGTAGAAAGTTGACGTAGACACTCAATAATCTAGCAGTTTTCCTGTTGAGCCTGAGAACTCTTTCCTGAGCTGTAAGAATTAGCATGTTCCAGATGGAGTCAAGGAGGACCTAAGGGATCAGATTTTGAGAACATGTTATTAATGGTACCCAGAATCCAAAATGGACTAAGGGAGAGTTTTCTGACTTAGGGACTTCTAATCAGAAACTAGATTTCACACTTTTCATAATACCCAAAGGACAATGCAAACTCACTTTTAGAATGGTAGAAGAAAACAATGGCTTCTCTAGTGAGAAAGGCACCAGCATCACTAGTTTAGTAGTGGTTCTTCTGTAAAGGCCAGGGCTGAGCAGAGAAAGAAAAGAACTTGGCTAGTTGATAGAAAAAGGAATGAGGCTAATGAAGTGCTTGGCTATCAGAAGCCAGGCAAGACTTCACAATGACCACAAGGATGGGAAAGGTTGGTATGACATTCAAGAGGCCTTATCCCACAGAGTTGTACAGTTGGTTAATAAAACACAACATCCCTGAAGCAAATAAATGGACAGCCGAAAAAAAGGACTGCATTATGTCTTTAATCAGTGAAGCAAGAATGTGTAGATGGCAGGTTTGGAATGTTGTTTCAAACAAATTTAAGACTTGTGCTAAATGTCAGACCTGAGCTTTATTTGTTTCATTCTGGATCACATGAGGACTCCAAAACCACAGAATAATTTAAACAGGGGAAGTTTACTATACAGAACTGCCAAGCTATGATATGAAGGTAAAGAGATATAGCTATACTTAGGGCTAAGAAAGAGTAGTTAAGGAGGGACAAGTAAGTACACACCTCCAGACATGATTAGAGAAGGTACAGTTGCAGTCCACTGGATAATGAGAACCTCTCTGATTTCCAGAACTAGAACTGGTCCTCAGTCACTAGGCATGCGGAAGGCAACCTTCCAGGCCCCAAGTAAACCACAACCAGTAAGATATATGCAACAAATACACACACACACACACACACACACACACAGATGGTGATAGAGTAAGCTACTTTCACAGATAATAGAAACTGAATTTGTCTCATTCTCTCTGTAAGTGCTGACATACTCTCAGATGAATCCATTCCCTAACATGGTTCCTGTACTTAATATTCTGTCACATTGTTCAGGCATAGCAGCCACTTGAGTTTCTAAGACACTACTTCACCTGGCACTTCACAGTTAACCATAACCCGATAAACTATGAGGCCATCACATGCAATATGATCAACACACAGACACACACACACAGACACACAGACACACACACTATCACTCACACCCTGGCACTCATACACTGGCATAACCAAAAGAAATCCCAAATCATACTCATCCAAGTATTCTGGGACCATTCCTATTCTCTCTCACTATGGGTCCAATCAGGAGACGGAAACCATGTGATGACATCATTAAAAGTGAGAAGTTCAGGAACTAACAATTAGGCTATCATTAAAGATTACAAAAGAAGAAAACAGCCAAGGATGGACACACCTATAAATGGGGAGTTGTCTCCTGACCGCTGGTGTTCAGATATGTGAGGGAAAATAAAATTGCACCCAGTGAACGTCAGAGATGCTTGCTGGTGTTAGAGTTGTTCCAGTGTCTAAAAAAGTGAGGAGATCCATCTCTGATGGGAAGGACAGACTCACAGAGGAGGTGCACGTACCATGTAGGTGGGAGATCTGGACAACACCGTATCTGTAATGAGATCACAGCCCTTGTGGGCATATAGGAGATAAGCTTCTGGCAGACAAGTAGGGATAAGTACTAGAAGATGGGTGCCGGTGTGTACAAGAGGCTTGTAGAGTATAAGGTCTGTGTGGAAAGAGCTTTGGGGGTGGTGATGATTATCAGACCAGGTTAGAGCTGTCCACTCTAGGAGGACAGCTGGGTAGAACCACTGACCTGCTGCACAGTCACCAGAAACAAAAGCAGCTCCTTTCCCCCTTCCTACTACACTGTTCTTCCTGCAGCAGCTACTGAGAAAGCTTAGCATTTTGCTCTCTTCAGAAGAGAAACACTTTTCAGAAATCTGTTACTATGCTATAAACAGTGAAGATTCCACTTGGAATTAAGAGGTAAGACACTGATAACTAACATATGATAGGAGGAAGAGGTGATCCTGAAACATCACCACAAAAAACACTCAAATTTCCCCAGTCATTTTCTTTTTCTTTTTTTTGGTCAGCCGTGGGGCTTGAACTCTGGGCCTGGGCGCTGTCCCTCAGCTCTTCAGCTCAAGGCGAGTGCTCTACCACTTGAGCTACAGCGCCACTTCCGGTTTTTTGGTGGTTTATTGGAGATAGGAGTCTCATGGTCTCTCCTGCCCAGGCTGGCTTTGAACCGTGATCCTCAGATCTCAGCCTCCTGAGTAGCTAGGATTACAGGCGTGAGCCACCAGCGCCCTCCCCAGTCATTTTCTTTAAAAATTTTTTTTAATTTTTTATTGTGAAAATACCGTACAGAGGGGTTACAATTACATGGGCAAGGTAATGAGTGCATTTCTTATCAAGCATTGTTGCCTCCTCCTTTGTTTCCCCTTCCCATCCCTTCCCCACACCCCCCTCCCCCAACAAGGTTGTAAAGTTCGTTTTCAACATAACGTCTTGTACATCTCATTGTTGCAATGGGTTCCCAGTCATTTTCAAAGAGACTTATTCCAAGGAGATTTGACCAAAAATCTACTTATTTCCATCTTTACATCTACTGTGAAAAGAATTATACTTAGTTACATTTAGTACACTTAGAAAACTCTTGGACAGGCTTCAAAATTTGACATGAGAAATGAGGTGGTTAATTTTAATTTTGTATATCATCTTGGCCAGGATATGGTGTATGGATATCTGGGTAAATACCAATCTAGTTGTTCCTGGTTTTTTTTTAGTACTTTTAGAGATGAATACAATGTAAATTAGAATCAATAAATCAGATTACTCTTCTTGATGTAATCAGGTCTCTTTTTTTTTTTTTTTTTTGGTTGGTTGTGGGGCTTGAACTCTGGGTCTGGGTGCTGTCCCTCAGCTCTTCAGCTCAAAGCGAGTGCTCTACCACTTGAGCTACAGCGCCACTTCTGGTTTTCTAGTGGTTCATTGGAGATAGGAGTCTCATGGTCTTTCCTTCCCAGGCTGGTTTTGAACCGCGATCCTCAGATCTCAGCCTCCTGACTAGCTAGGATGACAGGTGTGAGCCACCGGCACCCAGCCATCAGGTCTCTTATAATCGGTTGGAGGATAAAAAAGAAAAAAAAAAGGTAGATCTTCCAGAAGAAAAAGGAAATCATCTTCTCAATTGGATTTAGATTTAAAGTATAGTATCTCCTTTTCAGTGGGTCTTTGGCCTACCAGCTTGTTTGCAGATTTTGGGAATGCCAGACTTGCCAGTTTCTACTAGCACATTGGACAATCCCCTAAAAAAATCCATCTTTCTCTACTCTCCTTTCTTCTCTTCTCCTATCCTCTTGTCTCCTCTCCATCTCCTCTTCCTCCTCTGTTTCTCCTCTCTTCACACACACACACACACACACACACACACACACACACACACACACACACACACTATAGTTTTTGGAGGATAATTTAATTACAATTCCCTAGAAACCCCGTGTCATCATAACTCTCTGAGTATTCAATGTAAAAGTGAATTCTTGGTTAAAATCTGGCTTAAGATCATTATCCTAGGTCTACCAAGCTGTCCTGGGACTATTTTCCCAATATCTAAAGTATAATTTAGATTGACACACTTGGCACTGGAGTAACCCTGGCCAATGAACTAGGAAATGTGATAGTAGGAAAGGCCACATAGAGTTCTCTGAAACTTCCCTATGCCCATCTTCAATAGCTGTAGTTCCAACATTATATCAGAGAAAGGATAGAATGGACCAGGATAAATTCTTACGGATCTCAAGGACAGAGGTCTCTACCATACTTTCATGGGCCCACTCAGTCTGGCTTCTTACAGAAGCCAAATGATGGATTTTTTTAGAGAACAACAACAGATCCCTTCCTCCTGCTCATACTCAGTCATGCAATAGCCTGAATTGCAGTTATTATGATGGACAAAAACTCTGTATTGTTGAAGATCCAAGGTGCTTGGCCATTCACTTATAGGATGCATTCTTCCTACCCCCATCAAGAGAAAGGTTTGGTCACAACACATGAAATGTATAAAAAAGTTGTAGCTTTGCCTCCAGGGTTCTGTTAACTTACCTGTTGCCTTAACATTCCAAAGAGAATTGGCTTTTCTGGATGCTCTGTAAAACATCTTACTGACCTATTACAGTGATGACATTGTATAGGTTTGGCAAGATGAGCTGGAAGTGGTTCTCACACTTGGTAAGGCATGTACAATCCAGATGAAAGGGATAAGCCCATACTATAATTCAGGGATCTGACATCTTGGTAAAAATTTTAGGGCTCCAGTGGTCAAGCACATTTTATAACATTCTTCCAAAAGAAAAAGTAGCAAACAAACACCCTGCAGCTATCTCCTTCCATAAAGATGGAGCACATTTGGTAGATATTTTTGGGGGGTTCTGAAGGCAACTCATTGCACACCAAGAAATACTGCTCATATCCTGGGTGTCATAAAACTCTTGTCTTTGGGTGGACCTGAATCAGGAAAAGGTCTACAGCAGATTCAGGCTGTGGTGCAAGCAGCTCCACCACTTAGGCCATACAGTTTGGCAGGCCCTGTGTTGTTGGAAGTATGAGTGGTGAAAATTATAATGTAGTTTGTGGCAAGCTCTTAAGACAGAGTCACAATACAGCCCTTGGGCAGGCTTCCAGACCAAAGACACTGTGTCTGCAGCAAAGAGTCATATGCTTCTTGAAAAGCCTTTCCAGCCAGAGCCACTGGGTCCCTGTGGCTATGAAATGAGTGATCACAGGACACCAAGTGACCAGGTATTGACATCCACCCATTATGACTTGGGGTTGTTAGACTTGTTAGATCCATCGAGTCATAAAGTTAGGTAGTTCCAATAGCAATCAATTGTCAGATAGAAATATTGTGTCTGGGATCAAACACAACAGGACCAGAGGGCACACAAGTAAGCTATACCAACAGATAGCTCCAACCTACCCCAACTGAGCAAAAGAAAATAAACTAGAAAGGGGGAAGATGTAAAAACATGAGGAGTGTGGAGTCAAGGCTGAACAAGCCTTAATTTCACTCTAAAACATAGATGGACAGACAGACAGCGAGATCCATTTAAACATTTCAGGCTACAGGAAAACAAAAGGAGACTGAGGAATGAGAGATGTCCTTCAGGTTGGTGAGTGAACTGAAATTGGAGCAGTCTATGAAGGAGTTACTGACATAGATGCAGTCTGGGGCTACTACCTCTACTATGGCAAAATAGACAGAAAAAATGTTTTCAAACAGATTTAATACTAAGTTAATTAAATATTTTTTAAAAATATCTAGCAGTATATCGTGAAGAACTGGGTAAGAGGGGTTGTTTTTTTTTTTTTTTACCGTGCTTTTGCTAATGTAATTGATGGAGAGTGAAGTCTCAGAATTGAAGCATGAAATACTTTAAGAAAGTGAAGTTAGAGGCAGGGGTGCAGCAATGATCAAGGTGTATTTGAAATTCTAAGGTAAGTTAGTGAGTATCAGCAGGGGGGAAGGGGGAGGCCGGGGGAAGGTCAGAGGGGAAGTCTTGGTTGATGATATACATTTGTGAGTCATCTGCCAGTGGAATAACTTGAATTCGTGAGTGTACAGGAGAGTGCCTACATGCGAATGGACAATCTGAATCTCCAGAAAGAAGAGAAGTGCATAGAGAGAGGGAAGCAGCCGCAATATGGGCAGGGTTAGAAAGAAACCAGGGAATGGGAGATTGCTTACTGGTGCTGATCGTTCCTTTAGTTGAGTTAAAACTAACCATAAACATGATTGTTAGCCTAAGCAACAGAGAAATCATTCATAACTCCAGTAAGAACAGTTTCAGTGAATGGTGGAGGCAGAGACCCGATTCCAGTGAGTTAAGGAGAGACGAGCAGGTGAGAAAGTTGGATCAACTTTCTCTTTAGATACTTAAAAAAATTATATTTGTATCTTTAAGTAGTTTCGACAAAGCAGTCTAAATATGATGTATCTTAAAGAATACCATCACTTTCGTTATTCTCCCCCATCTCTCCCGACCCTACTCATCCCCTCAATTTTCTTAATTTTGTAGGATATGTGTTCAATTTTATAGCTGCATTTTTCTCTTCCTCTCTTCATCTAACCCCCTTTCCCTTGATCCCAATCCTCCCCCTTTTAAGTACCAGTTTCCTGGTATTTATTTTGTTGGACTGTGAACTAGTCTTTCTGGAGAACTACATCATTTGAAGTCTCTCCTGCGAATACTATATTTCAGATTATACATTTGTGTACACTTGCCTATAACCCTAATATGTTTGCTTATACACTTATAAATTAGTTCTATTTTCCACATATAAGAAAAAAATACATGAGTTTTGTCTCTCTGGGTCAGACTTCATTTAATATCATTTTTTTCTTTTGATACATTTGACTGGAAAGTGAAATCAGACATGGAGAAGCTGTTAGAAGATAATGGGAGGCTAAGGAGGCCATTCAAAGATGAGAGAAGGTTTTGAATTCAGATGAGAATGATCCTAGGGTGAGAAAGATTGTAGCTGAGAGGAGGAGGAAAAGACAAGGAACCTGCCAGAGGAGGACTGAGGAAATGAGATCTAGAGGGTAGAGTTGGATGGAACTAGAGAAAGGACACTTCATTAGAGGAAATGGGAGAAGGGAGGAGAAATGACACTGATACAGACTTTTGATATAGAGATAAGCTTATAAGGAAGTGCCCATCTGATGGCTTCTACTTTCTCCATGAAATATAAAGAGAGGTTGTGAACTGAAGTGACAAGACGAGGGTGGGAAGTATGAGGATTCAGATGTTGTGAAATTGATAGCTGGGAGAATTGGAAAGTGAGCCTATGGTTAGCGAGCTTATCAGAGAAACCTACTCTGATGGTGGGACAATGTTGACAGCTCATCTTCCTTGTCACCTGGCAGTAGGATTGTTCTTCTGTACTTCACAGATCCACATTGCTCTGTGAAGAGACTGATCTGAAATGACCAGCGGATGACTTCAAGCCTCCACTTCTATCTTGGCCTGCATCTCCTCCAAGCAGAGCCCAAAGCAGAGGGCTTATGCATTTTTTCTTTTATGGAGTATAGTCCCAGGGAAGATACATGAAGGACAAAAAATAGTACAACAAGAAAAGAGGCAAAGCCGAAGTGAGGCTGGTACAGGTTAATGGCTGCACAGTGCGACTGGTTATTGGAATCAAAAGACAGTGCTCCGAATTAGCAGAACATGCTGCACCTCAGGACTTACTCAGAGGAGGAGGGGATGGAAGGAAGCTCAGCACCTCTTCCACCCTCCCCCTCCAGGCTTGGCTATAGTCTATAAGACCATAAGTTCACCACCCCCTCCCAGGTTTCAGATATCCTGGAGCTGGTTTCTGGTAGGGTCCAGAGGGGCTGCAGTGCAAAGGGAATCCTGGGAGGATACAATGAATGAAAGGCAGAGATGGAAGGTGGAATGGTTTCAACTTAGACGAGTATCAACTTTGCCAGGGCCCAGGCAGAGCTGGCTGCTCCAGCAACTACTAGAAAAAAAAAGTACTATTTCCTAGATCTGCAATGGCCCCCCCCCCCACCAAAGGTGTTAAAGAACTTGGCTCTATTGAATGATAGGAGAAATCTTTAAGAGATGTGGCCTTGTCTGAAGGTTTTAGGGACACACAACCTGTCTGTCTCTCTCTGTCTCTCTGTGCCTGTCTCTCTCTCTTTTTTCTCTAGCTACTCAGGAGGTTGAGATCTGAGGATTGCAGTTTGAAGCCACCCTGCCCCAAACCTGTGAGATTCTTGTCTCCAATTAACCAGCAAAAAAAAAAATAATAATAATAATAATGTTGGAACCGGAGGTATGGCTTGAGAGGGCAAGGGCTTGAGTTCAACATCTAGCACTGATACAAAACCAAACCAAAACGGAAAAATAAATAGACCAAAAGAAAAAACACATACACACAGAGGCACGCACTCACACATACACACACTCACGCACGTGCTCACACACACATACACAGGATTTAGAGATGTCAGCTGCCTAGGTTGGAATCTTATCTTGCTTATCACTATCTGCAGAGGCATGGTCACAATCTGCAGCTGAGAGGATGGGTGTAACTCCTACCTCACAGTGTGTGAGGATGGATTCAGGCATTTATAGTATCCAGACAGTGCTTGGTATATATGAAACATTAGTTATAATTATTCAGAATTAAATGTTCCAGATGCAGAATGACATTTTCCATTTACCTAGGTGCTCAGCCACAACTAGGCCTAGAGAATAAAATTCTACCCCCAATATCCCCCTGGGAGCTTCCATATGTGAGGAACAGAGAGATGTGCGGTGGGGATGGAGAAGATCAAAATGTCAGGATGTTTTATGCTGATCTTTTGTAATCCACTACCATTCTTTGAGGTAGACAGGAAATACGAAAATTGAGGCCCTAAGGATTTAAACAATGGGCCGGAGATCACCCAGCTGTTGAGTGCAAATTAAATCTGTGTCTGTTTGACTCTTTTCATTGTACTTTGTGTTGAAAATAACCATGAATAAATGGATGAGTAAATTTGAGAAGGATCTGGATTTGTCTTTGGAGCTCCTCCTATGTTTATTTATTTACTCCTGGATTCCCAGAAATTAGAACAGTGCCTACTTCACAGGAAGAACTCAATAAATATTTATGATTAAATGAATGAATAAAGACAGGAAGAAAAGGGCAAAGGAGCAAGCCAAGGAATGAATGGGCAAAATGACCTCTCCCAAAGGCACTTGATTTTTGTTTTTTGGTTTTGTAGCTTTACTTCTCAGCCTGACACATTGAGTATAGATGGATTTATGATAAATGCTTCTATTTAGTACCTAGAGAGCATGGAGGAAGTCATTCATTATTCGTGTGCTGTAAGTGCAAATTCAGACCAATTGGTTCACAATCACCTGTGGTTTTTTTTATTCTTATAAAATAAAAATAGATTGCCAGTTGTGCAACCACAGCTTCCCTTGTTTGGAGGCCCTTGGCACTTGGAATAGGCAAAGGAATGCAAATAAATCTGTGTATTATATCCCAAACAGCTATTTTCTTTTTGATTTGGGGATTATAGGGGGTAACTTTTGTTTGTATTTTAGATGGTTGTATCTCTTCCCCCCCTGATGCTCAGGCTGAAGCTGGTATAGGATTGCAGGCCTCCTGGAGGGGCAATTACAGGTGCTCCTTTTGACTAAAATTGGAGCTTAACTTTTTTTTTTTTAATATAAGCAGGGGAGAAACACTATAAGCTTCCCACGAAATGGACTTATTTATAATAAGGTGTCAACACGATGAAAAAAACCACATTAATCCATCTGCAGGGTACAGTGAAAAACTGCTGCAAAAATCAGCTGTAAAAATAATTTTCATTTAGATGACAAATAGCAGATAGTTGAGGAATGAGCCAATAGGTGTCTTTGTGTAGTTTATATCCCACTGGTGCTCAGAAACGATTTTTCAACCTATAAAAATATGCTTTCTTAAATGCTTCTAGAGTATATAAAAAGACTCACATAGGGAATGGCACCGCACCATTTGGGTTTATATGATTACCATCTCTCTACTCACATATACAAATCTTGCAGATCATAATTGATTCTTAAAAGGGGTAGGTCACTTTGGGATAGACAAATATCCATAATATTGTGCATGCTGTATAATCAGAAGATCAGAACACATGAGGGCTAAGGAATGAAACTAAATCATAAAACACTCAGTGAGTATGCATAGGCCTGGGTTTAATCCCCAGCACTGTAAAAACTACACACACACACACACACACACACACCCCAAAACTACTAATTCACATTACTGAGGAGGAAACTGTTGTCAATGTTACAAGTAGAACCTTGTACATATTGGGAAAATATATCTGGTATTGCTCTTCTTTTTATGACTACTCTTATTTATGATATTGTAATCATATAACATTGCATGATACAACATTGTAATACAACAATACAATACAATAACAATCATTGTAATACAATAATTACAATTGTTGCATTACTATTATAACACAACACTTCCTATGGTCATTGGTACATAGAGAGATGCTTTTCAAACATTGAATAAGCCTGAAATTCTACTCTCTTAGGTTGAGAGTCAATATTTCTTGTGAAACTTTCTGCATTGAATAATAATAAGGGCAAAAATTTTACAGGAAAAAGTGACAGGGGACTCATGACATACACATAACTATTAATTATACAAACATATAGATGTGTAGACATATCTATTGCTTCTTTCCTGGTTCCTAATTGATTGTATCCGGTACACACATTTCAACTCTAAAAGATGAAAAGGTGGCCATATTAAGGATGATGTAAGTGGAACGTATTACTCAGTCTGTACAGCATGGCTTCTTCTTAGTTTGAAAGTCAATACAAATATTCTGCCTTTTGTTTATATTGCTTCAGGCTTTCTAAAGTTAATTCACATTTATCAATGTTTGCTGTAATACTAAACAACCTCAAAACCTGGCTTATACTAATAAATACCACATGGATAGGGCAAATTTGTATAATGATTACATGTTAATTTTCAAAAAAAATATAAAATTGAAGCCCAGCACCAGTAGTTCATACCTGTTATCCTAGCTAATCAGGAAGTTAAGAGCTGAGGCTCGCAGTTTGAAGCTAGCCCAAGCAAGACACTTATTCCCCAATTAGCAAAAAGTTGGAAGTGGTGCTGTGGCTCAAGTGGTAGAGTGCCATTCTTGACTGAAAAGGCTAAGAGAAACTGTCTGGGCCCTGAGTTCAGCTCCAGCATCAATACTAGGTTTTTAAAA
>NW_012267277.1:6908847-6917224 GCF_000151885.1 Dipodomys ordii | reverse complement strand
TGAGATCAATGCCAGCCTGGGCAGAAAAGTAAATGAGACTCTTCAATTAACCACCAGACGGCCAGAAGTGGCACTGTAGCTCAAGTGGTAGAGTGTTTGCCTTGAGCTGAAGAGTGAGACAGTGCCCAGGCCCAGAGTTCAAGCCCCGTGACTGACACAAAACAAAACAAAAATCCAGTAAAACTGAGCTTCTCACAGCAGAGTGGGAACATACACAATTTTGTAGGGATTTATTTTTAATTTACATTTGAAAAAATGTTCCTAACAGATGGGAAAAAGGGACTATTCATAAAACCTTTGGCTTATATCCATTAAAAGGTTCCATTTATTGAAGAGGAAGTAAAGTGTAGAATGTGCTTTTAGCCAAACCAGGAATTCATTTCTCCAATTCATAAAAGCTGTTCCTTCCTCCCCCTATCAGTCCAACTAGCTCCTAATCTGATACCTCTCAATACACATGACAAGACTAAGAACAAACATTCATGGCATTCTCTTTCATGAAGAAAAGGAGTGGGCAAGGATACTTGGGCAACCCTTTGCAGGGAGAAAGTGTGAAGAAGAGCACCTAGAATGAATTTCAGACTATTGGAGATGAGCAAGCCTTCTTGATAGAGATAGAGAAGGAATAGAGAACTTGTAAGTATGAAGAATGGAATTTACTGGTTCAACTAAGTGGCAAAGTAAGGGAGAAGGAGTAAAAGTTAGCAACTGGTTTCCACAGTTTGGATTCAGTTTGGATTCAAGGAATATTTTAGACCAATGGTGGCACTTAGAAGCATACTCCTTATTTTTCCCATGATCTTATTCGCATTAAATTAGTTGTACAAAAGGACGGTGTCCACATGGGCATACAAGATACCTTGATTAGATTCTCGCCCTCTTTCATTCTCTCTCAACCTCTCTCCTTGCCCAAATCAGTCTTGACAGGCTTCACAGCTCCATTTTCACACATGTATAAAACATATTTCAGCCATATTCACCCACCTGCTCTGTTGACCATCACTAACACTACTAGTGTCTGGAAAACATAGCATTTAGGAAAGACAGGAGTATTCCATGCCTTCCAGATTTTTACAATTACCACTTGCTTTAGCCTTTGCCCTATGGACCCCAAGAAGTTATGCTTAGATTATAGAATGGAGGAATAAAGAGCAGAAAGCTTAGATAATCACACTTTTTTCACAAACCTATATTTACAAGGGAATTTATATATTATATATTCAATAATAAGAGGCAGCAAAAATCAAGTAACCACTAAACTGAACACAAGTGGATCATGTCTATAATCCTAGCTGCTCTGGAGGTAGAGATCTGAAGAATGGTGGTTTGAGACCAGTCCAGGCAGAAAAGACTGCAAGACTCAATAAAAGTAACCAGCCCCAAACAAGGCTGCAGGTGTAGCTTAATTGGTAGAGCACCAGTCTAGCAAGTGTGAGATTCTGAGTTCAGACCCAATTGCTTTCTTTGATTAAAGGAATATGTGTATATGTTTTCCTTTATAAAAAGAATATGTGTGTATGTATATGTCTATATTATAAGAAATGCATTTTAAAATGATTTAATGGTATAAGTCTTCTTGAGAAAGTAAAAATCTTGAGAGCATTGTTTCTGGGATATTTCTTTGGTATCTAGCTGGCTAGATGTTTAAAAATCCATAAAGTGGATGGGTGGGGGGAGGGAAAGTAGGAGAAAAATGAGGGAAGAGGTAACAAATTTGACAAGAAATGTACTTATTACCTTACTTATGTAACTATAACCTCTCTGTACATCACCCTGACAATAAAAAAAAGTCCATAAAGTGGAGTGTGGTGTCAGTAATCTCAGCACTCCATTGTCTGAGGCAGAAGGGTAGCAAGTTCAAGGCTAACATGAGCTATACAACAACTTCCAGGTCAACCTGGGCTACATATTAAGACTTTCCATAAACAGCAACAACAAAAATACTTAGTCTTGAATTATGTTCTGAAAAATTAGCATACAACTTACTAAAAGGCAATTCCCCTTATGTTTCAAAAGCACACCAAATAATAATTAACTAATGAAAAATTACGTCAAAAAACCTAGATGGAAGTTTCATAATGACTGAAAGAATCAGAATCAGTAGACAAACAAAAGCAATCTCCCAGTCTATTTCACTCTTTCTTGAATGACATTTGAGAAAGTCTTAAAAGGCTTAAATACATATTCTAAAATATAGGCAGGTACATAAGGGTAATTACTTTTCTCTTGGAATTTTTAACGACCCACTTTTGAGATTAGAATTGAATATACCTTTGACTCTGTTTTCTAGAAAAACTCATGATGTGATACTTTTTCTTATTACATGTAGTTATTTTTATTATTTCTCCAATTTATGCCTGTAGGTGTTGTGCTTGAAGTTCTATACAATTTATTAAATAATCTGCAAGTGTTGAGGTGGATCAAATATAATAAAAATATATAACAGCAGGACTGTGGTAGAAATGCTATCCAATTCTCATTTTCAGAACTCTGGCAAGTAGCATCAAATTTGCATGAAGAACTCTTCCCAGCATGCCTTGTTTTCCCTCCTCCCTTTTCTTCCACAGTAGGCAAATCTTACTGGGGCACCAGGATAATAACACACACACACACACACACACACACACACACACACACAGGCAAAGAAAATCCACCTCAAAGCTATTCTCCGAGACTGCAGGAATTACCTAAGTAGTCAGAGGCAGACATGGGACATAGGCACTGGAAGTGGTGCCTCAGTCACAGGAGTAACTGCTGCCAACCATGTTCCTTGCTCAGCTCATTTCCTGGGACATTTGCCATAGTCCCACATTGTGGGTAGATGTCAAATAAAGGAACAAAATCACCTTTTCCATGTTTGGAGTCGTAGCCACTAACTAGAAGGAAGCCAATTTAAAAATATGCCTTCGTGTGGATGTTGATGCTTATATTAGCAGCAGAGGGCGCCAGCTGGACAAGCAGTGCCCAGGAACACTGGGATGGAAAGCCATAGGGGCTACTTGTGTTGAGTAGACTCAGGGTCTGCAGCATTTCTGTGTTTCTAAGCTAGCACAGGCTGAGGAAAACAAGCATTATTCATTTTACATTACCTTGCTTTACTTACTAATTATTTAGGGCCGGTACTGGGGCTTGAACTCAAGGCCTGGGCGCTTGTCTCTGAGCTTTTTCACTTATGGCTGGTACTCTACCACTTGAGCCATTGCTCTACTTCCAGCTTTTTGATGGCAAACTAGAAGTAAACATCTCACTGACTTTCCAGCTTGAGCTAGCGTCAAACCCTGTTCCTCATCTCTTAGCTTCTCAAATAGACAGGATTATAGCCATGAGCTACTTAACGGAACCTGGCAACAAGGATTTTTTAAAAAATTTTATTGTCAAGGTGATGTACCTTACATGTGTCATTTTTTTTTTATCATGGAGCTTGAACTCAGGGCCTGGGTGGAAAAAAAGCATCATTTTTGAAATTATTATTTTACTTAGAATTTAATTATGGAGGACAAATTTACCTTCCTCTAACTTACATAAATTTGTTTCTGGTTATAAACAGCCAGAAAGCAAATGTGGGGACTGATTTTATCTAAAAAGCATAATCTGATTTCCTTCTTCACAGTGAAAATAACATTTCTCCCTTCCTTTGTTCATTTATCAAATATGGAAAGAACAACCATAACAATCATTCTCAGTGGGGAAGAGATTGATATTATACACTAACAATAGCATAAATGCAGTAGTGTATTAATTGTTTAACAAAATGAATCATATCAGACTGGTTGAAGTAAGGTGTTGCTTTTACAACTCTTCCAACTGCTTTTACAATAATTTTCTCAAAGACTCGAGGTAGATTTTCCTTCCTACTTTGATTTTCATTGTATCTATATCCCAGCAAGATTCACATGTTGAGGAGAAACAAGGAGGAGGGAGAACCAGGCCTGCTAGGAAGAGGGCTTGATGCAATCTGACACTTTGGTACTTGCCAGAGTTCTGAAAGTAAGATCTGGATAGCATTCATACTACATACAGTACAGCTGTATTGTAGAACTATGGGCTATAGTGAATAAAGGTTTTTCTTATTCCTAAGTTTTTATCATTGTCACTCTTAAGTCAAGAACTGTCCTGGAATCAAATAACAACATGAAAGCAATACAGCTGCAACTCAACGGATTGCCAGAGTCCAGGAATGATTGGGAAATCCTTTATGAAGGGGGAAAGAGTTGGGTATGATTCCAGGGTGGATGGCTTCACTCTTTAATTATAAATCCATATGCTTAAAACACTTATTGAGTATCCAGGTGCTAGAGATACAAAGATAACCCATGCTCTTAAATATTTCAGGCAGAGACACAGTCACCAAAACCAATGTCATGAACAAATACTATGATATAGCACCACACAGTGCTAACACATCACAAGGATTTAAAAAAAGAAATCCTTCATAGTCCCTAGGAAGATGACAGGGAAGAAAGCTACTCCAGAGCTGAGATAGTAATCATTCATGATTCATTAATTGGACACCCATGTCTTAAGTGCCTGATACATTTACAGAACTTGCACTCGAGGAGCAAATAACAGTCAAATGGTGAATGAGACATATGATTGGTTCAATGACTGATTTAATTGAATACAAGGTAGACAGTGTGTGAATGTATGTGACATGTATGTGGGTGGCTGATGAAAGGCTTCACAGAGAAGTTAAGTTTGAAAAGATGTAAAGGCATTTGTTAGGCAAAATTTGATGAGGATTGATTTATTTGCTTATAAGGGAGTTCAGGATAACAGCAGAAGTAAAAGTGCAATGCCCTGTTGCAAGCTAGATAAGGTCACAGTGAGAAAGAAGTTTAATATGACTAGAGTTTGGGAAAGAGAGATGAGGCTAGAGATTAGTGGGACTTTGAGTTTTATTTCGTAGCCTAAGCATTTTCAAGTTGTGTCCACTGTTTCTGAATTCTAAGGAAAAGCCTCATAAAGGTCCAAGAACCCATGCAAAGGGCAGATTTTAAGGGACCTTCAGTGTCAGATGCAACCTTCCTCCTCTTCCTCTGTTAATCCAACCCTTCTTCAAATGCTCATCTAACCCTCCTTCTCTCCCACTATTCTCTATATTCACTGACCCTGCTTTAGTTCTCTTCACAGCACCTGCAGCTAACATTATGTTATAGCACATAGTATACATTTATTTGACAGTTCATTTTCTGGCACTTTTGCTAGAATATAACAAAGATTCTTTCTTTTACCTGTCTCTAGTCTGTCCCTAGTCTGGCTCCTCCATCTTGGGGCATGGACTCAAGAGTCCAGTTTTAGCAAGAATTTTGCTACATCAGTTTAGTTAGAGTCTTCCACTCTTGCTATGGAACCAAATTCCCCACCCTTCCTCCCACCAATGCCTGCCTTCAACAAGTATCTTGTTAGGTAAGTCTAGCAAAGAATTTACTTACCTTTTTGGCAATCTGCCACCCATTGGTATACTCAACCCACTTCACTGGCTGCAAGTCCTTGCTTTCTTTTTTTCTTTTCTGAATTTGGAGTTCAGCCCAGTTTCTTTCTTCTACTGATCACTTCATTGAAGTAGCTATATACCAATTACAATACAAGTGAAAAAGCCTTACTACCTTTAATAACATAAGTTTTCATTAACAGATACTAAAGTATGAATGGTAGATGGGACACTTCAATATTAGACTTTCCAAGCAATAATGTATGTATCTAGAACAAAGGAAGAACATATGTAGAAAATCAGAGAACCTTTAAGTAGTAGACTAGCTAGTTTCATTGCATTTTAAAGTCTGAATGTGAAAAGTTTACTAAGGAATACTTAAAACAACACAGTCTATTAATTCTATTATTAACACATTCTAATTTCATAAGAGTCAGAATCTTAAGAATTAAGAAGCCTCAGAGATCATATTGTCCAAGGTTACCTTCCCATTAAAAAGAATTGAATTTGCTGGCTATTTTTAAGATCTTTTATCTTGATGGGCTATCTTACTATTTGTAGAACATTTGGAACTTTTGGAATCACATAATTTATATTGTTTTCATTGATTAATCATGCTGAAGTGTTTTAGCTAAATGCTGAAGCTTTTTAGCTAAGGTTTACAGGATTGAGCCAACAGCTAGAATGTTAACCCCCACTTGAGGTAATTAAAAGTGTACTAAAAAGCCCTCTTTGTTTGTATTAGAGAGGGAAAGGGAGATCACAGAAAAGGTGGAACGAAGGGTGAACAAATGCAACAGTGGTACTCACTAGATACTATGTGGAAAATGAACTGTACAGCTTGTGGGTAGGGAGGGAAAAACTGGGAGAAAGAGAGGCAAGGGGAAGCATGGTTCAAAAAGAAATGTACATATTACCTGACCCATGTAACTGTAACTCCTCTGTATATCGCCTCTACAATAACTATATATATATATATATATATATATATATATATAAATTTTTTTATTTTTTGTCAGTCATGGGGACTGAACTCTGGGCCTGGGCGCTGTCCCTCAGCTCTTCAGCTCAAGGCTAGTGCTCTGCCACGTGAGCCACAACACCACTTCCAGGTTTTTCTGCTTATGTGGTGCTGAGAAATGGAACCTAGGGCCTCATGCATGCAAAGCAAGCACTCTACCACTGAGCCACTTTCTCAACCCGATAACAATATTTTTTAAAAGGCTTCTATGCCAGGTAAGGGTGGCTCACACCTATAATCCAAGTTGCTCTGGAGGCTGAGATCTGAGGATCAAGGTTCGAAGCCAATCCAGGCAGGAAAGTCTGTGAGATTATCATCTCCAACTAACCAGCAAAAAGCTAGAAAGTGAAGTTGTGACTCAAGTGGCTGAGCACTAGCCTTGACCAAAAGGACCCAGGTTCAGCATTAGGCCCTGAACTCAAGGCCTAGTTAGTTAGTTTTGTCAGGGGTTGTTTGAATTCTAAAGTAGAGGCATATCAGAGATGATAGCCAATTCAAGGTGACATTGGCATCTCCTTACTCAAATCTCAACGGTTTGGAAGTATTCAGCCTGGAGAGTCACTGATTCCATGCTGGGAGGCTGGTCCTGTGTGGGGATAACTGACTTCATGGATGTGAAAGTGTATTTGAGCTTTCCTTCAGATGAGCTGTCAACACACTCATGAAAGCAAGGTTCTAAGAATGCTGTGAGTTCCCCAATGTTTACACAGCAAAGCAAACAACCTTTGTTATTCCAATTAATTCATCTGCTCATGAAAGGAGTCTGATCCAAAAATGTGCTGTGTTTTCTTTCTCATCCACACTGAAAATTGTAATGTTGACTCATATTGAAGCAATTTTGAAATGTACTCAGCTACAAAATGAAAATAGATTATGTTACATATGACATTTGTTACTAGGGTACCTGCTAAAAATAATGTCTCTGAGTTATATATTAGATTTCCTCCCAAGGATTTTTGGTATTCTCATAGTATCTTTTTAAAGAAGTTGGGCCAGGCAATAGTAGTCTCTCAGCCTTAGAAACCAATGATAATAAATGCCAAGAGGTAAAGAGAACACAGAAAAGAACGTGCCAGAATCAAACCCTTTGTTGAGATACTATAGCTTGATACTTGGTAGTAACTTCCCAATCTTCTTGCTTTACTGCTCCAAAATGGGGAGTGAGATTTGGGAGAGGAATGTGTTAAAAACTAAAAAAGAATTTTAAATATAGTCTAGGTCAACTCAAATAGTTTTACCCATGAAAAGTGAAATGAATTCCTTAGGGACACAACTACTGAGTAGCAAAGAAGGACCCAAGCTCAGGATCTTTTATTTTAAATACGGTGTTTGCTCTCCAAATTCTTAGGATCATAAATGGTTCAACTAAATCTAACATGGCTCGGCATATTAAATAGACAAAGCAACTTCATTTTTCAACAGCATATCAACACAAGGTGACTTACTCTATTCTGTTTAGAATAAACCAGGCTAATTGTGTTTTTCATTTATAATAAGTATGAACTTTTATATACCTTCCAATTTTGCATTTCTTTCTTTAAAGAAGTACCTTAGACTAAGATTGAGGTGCCATGTGAATGCCTATAATTTGCTAGGCACTGTTCTGCAAGCCAGGGATTGGTCAATGAACACAATGGAGAGTAAAACTTCCTCCTTTTATGAAGCCTATAGTCTACTTGGAAGAGACAGACAAAACAAACAAATAAGCATGTAAATTGCATAGCATGTTGGAAGATGGTTGCTTTGGAAATAGGTCTGGAGAATTGGGCAGTTGCAGGGCAGAGCAGAGAGGCTGGGTGAAATGAAAGCAGTCCCTCTTCCTTTCTTTCTTTCTTTCCTTTCTTTCTTTCTTTCTTTCTTTCTTTCTTTCTTTCTTTCTTTCTTTCTTTCTTTCTTTCTTTCTTTCTTTCTTTCTTTCTTTCTTT
>NW_012267277.1:6858089-6905165 GCF_000151885.1 Dipodomys ordii | reverse complement strand
GGGGGGGCGCGGGGCCGGGCGAGGCGCACCGCGCGTCCCGGGGTGCAGGTGCAGCGCCCACCTGCGCTTTCGCTGGGGGACGGAGCTCGGCGCCTCTCCCTTCTCCACACCCCGGCTGTGACGAGCTCGGAGCGTGGAACGGGGTCGGCGGGGCCCTGGCGCCTGAGGTGTAGGATGGAGATAGTGCACGCTGCTGGGGGGGGGGGGGAATGGATGAGTGTCGGTTTGTGCCAAGTGCCCTTGTTGGGAGCGTTACGTGGGATCGCATTTAATCTCTGCAGCAGCTTAGCCAAAACCTGACCCTCACCTTGAAGGTGAGAGAATGTGGACCCCCCCGAGTGGCTTAGTAACACACCCCAAGGTCACAGAAGTGGTTGGTCCAGGATGAAGTCTAAAATGTCCTCCAACTCCAGCCTTGCTCAGAGGTGTGGCTATGCCCAGGTTCTTTCCTGCCCCTGATTTGTTGGTGGAGCTGTTTTGAGGATACCCAGGGAGCCCAGTGATCGTGGATCCTCTGCTGGACTGTTTCATGCCAGAATGGGGCCGGATTGGGCCGCAGAGTATTGCAACCGACAGAACGATCAATGTATGAGCAAAAAAAGAAGCTTCTAGGGGAGGAATATGTAAATGTCCCTTGGTGCTGGCTCTGGGATTTAGGGAGTTGAAGTCAAAACTGCTTGCTGAGGCATATATTGCTGAGGTCTGTTTGCCTGGAGACAGGATCCCTTTTTTTGGCTGCAAGAAAACATGCTACCTTTGAAATTTTATACTGTACTCCTTGCTAGTTAAGTATTAAACTTTTCTTTGGTTTTGTATTTGTTAATAAGAGTCGCCAGATGTAATTAACCTGTTCTCTCCAGAACTACAGCTAACTGACCAAAAGAGAGAAAACTTTGTTGAAAATTGAACAAGTGAAATACAGATCTTTGGTGGTTTTTTTCGCCCCTCCCCTCCCCTGAATAAATGTTTGGGCAGACAGTCCAGAAATTTTATGCTTGTTAACTTCAAATTTTAACCTCAAGTATAACTACTGGAATACGGAGACTTGTCCTGTGGCCAGGGTCAGAACTTACTTTCTTCTTTCTTCCTACCTACTAACCATTTGTTTGAACAGAAATTACTGACAAAATGCTAGGCACAATTCTAGGCAGTGTGGACTCAGGCAATAACAAACCCAGAACTTTTGTAGGACTTCCTTTCTAGTAGGAGGAGACAGAATAATCAGAATTATGTGTGTGAGATTTATGTTATGTGCCGTTGAGAAAAGGGAAGAGTAGCGACCTTTGTGAGATTGGCAGTCGTAAGGTGATCAGACATGGCCTCCCAGACTGTAGTATTTGTATAAAGTCATAAAGTTTGTAAAATTCTTTGGAGTCTTATGAAGGCCTTGAAGTCTGGATTATTTCTGAAAGATTTTATAAACAATGCATCATTAGGAGGATATGTTTAGAGAGGGAGTCCAGGAAGATTCAGGGATTGGATTAGTGCCTGTAATGTTACTTGGTTTTTACTAGAGTTACCGAGAACTATTGTGAGGGCATTATATAGTTGCTCAAGCGAACAGCACCTTTGCATTTAGGCTTTAACTCTACATCCTTTCAAACCAGGTCAGATGTATTTGTCTTTTAAATTCTCGTACTGCAATCTCAATGCAATGTAAAGTACCCCTAGGATCAATCATCCCATTGTCAGAAGAAAACATTTAAATCTCTTCCTTATACTCTCAAGCTGTGTCCAGGTACCAGCTTCTTGAAATACAAAGTAACAGAAGGACCTTTGATATATGAGAAATCCTTTCCTTAGAGAACTTCATTCTGGGGGAGCTGACATATGTTAAATCCTCCATAAGAGATACTGTGTCTTCCTATGTAAGATTAGAGTCAGTATAATATTTTTAAATACACATTATAGACATTGCTACAATCTAAATTTCTTGAGTTCTTCCAGGGACAAGTGAGACAAAATTTTGGGGGTATATTTTTCCATCACAAAATTCATCATTTTAGTGTACAATTCAACATTTTTTAGCAACTTTACCAACAACTGGAAGAATCATTACAGATCAGTTGTAGAATGACTCTCCTATCCACTTAGTTAATCCTAGAAAATCAGCAATCTATGTCTAATTTACATAAATATGCTCTTTCTTGATTCCTATAATTGGGGTCATTCAATATGTAGTCTCTTCAGCCCAGCTTCTTCAATAATGACTTTGAGGTTCATCCTTGACATATCATGTGCCATTACTTAGTTTGTTTTTCTAGTTGAATAATATTTCATTGTGTAAACATGCACATGTTGTCCACTACTGATGCTTATTGCTTTAAGTTTTGTTGTTTTGTTTGTGCCAGATCCACCTGGGGCTTAAATTCTGGGCCTGCACACTGTCCCTAAGCTTTCTGTGCTCAAGGCTAGTGTTCTACCACTTGAGCCACAGCTCCACTATGGTTTTTTTGGTTGTTAATTGGATAGAAGAGTTTTGCAAACTTTACTGCCCCGGCTGGTTTATGCAGATACTTCTTGTTAGTTTTTTTTTTTTCCTCCATGACAAAATGCATGAGAAAATAAACAGAGGAAAGATTTATTGGCTCACAATTTCAGTCTGTAATCCTTTAGCTGTCATGGTAGGAAGCATGTGGTAGAGTTTAGCACCTCACCTTATGGGAGAGGAAGCAGAGAGATGGGTTCTTTGTTCATTTTCTGATTGGATTGAGCTATGGTGAAATTTGGTTCATGGGTACTGCAATGAGTGGTGGGACTTTTGTGAATTAATTAGATCAGGTAAGGGCAATTAAGGCCTTTCCCATGGGAGGGGGTTAGTTATTGTGGGTTAGTACGTTAAGTCTGCCGTGGGGTAAGTTGCTCCATTCAAAAACACATCTGCCCTTTGCATTTTGCTTGTTCTGCTTTCTGCCATGAGTTCAAGTAGCTTGAGATTCTCTCCAGAAGCTAAACAGATGCTGGCACCTTATCCTTACACCTCCCAGTTTCCCTATCAGCCAGAATAAACTACCTGGCCTTACAGCTATTAAAAATGGAATGTTTGGGGCTGGAAAGGTGGCTCAGTGGTAGAGTGCTTGCCTTGCATGCGTGAGGCTCTGGGTTTGATTCCTCTGCACCATATAAGCAGAAGAAGCGGAAAGTGGTGCTGTGGCTCAAGTGGTAGAACACTAGCCTTGAGCTGAAGAGCTGAGAGACAGTGCCCAGGCCCAGAGTTCAGGCCCCACAACCGACAATAAATTAAATAAATAAATAAATAGATAAATGGAATGTTTGTTGAGTTAAAAGAATTTTAATTTTTTATTTTTTGTAGATTCCAGATACAAGTTCTTTTTTGTTGTTGTTGTTTTTGTGGATATGGGTGTTGACCTTGGACCTGGGCACTATCCCTAAGCTCTTCAGCTCAAGGCTAGTACTCTACCACTTGAGTCACGCCACCACTTATGGTTTTCTGAGTGGTTTATTGGAGATAAGAGCCTCATGGACTTTCCTGCCCTGGCTGACTTTGAACCAGGACACTCAGCTCTCAGCCTCCTGAGTAGCTAGGATTACAGGTGTGAGCCACCAACGCCTGGCCCAATTTGTCAATTAAAAAATATTATTTTATCTTTATGTAGTTGTACAATGAGGTTACCGTCCAACAAATCAGTTTATAATACATCTTGATCAGTATCACCTCATTCATCATTCTCCACCATCCTTTTCTTTTTTTTTTAAGGGACTATGCTTAGTGTCATAGTTTAAGAAATTTTTTTCTTCTTGTTGGGCTGGGAATGTGGCATAGTGGTAGAGTGCTTATCTAGCAGGCATGAAGCACTGGGTTCAATTCCTTAGTAACACATAAACAGAAAAAGCTGGAAAAGTGATGCTGATAGTGTGTAAGCCCTGAGTCAAACCCCTTATGGTTTGCAGTATCTTCTTGCAGTTGTCATATTGTTTTAATTTTTGTATTTAGTTGATGATCCATTTTAAAATTTTCTTTTAGTTTTGGCAGTACTGGGGCTTGAACTCAGAGCTTTGAAATTGCTAAGCTTGCATTTTCTTAGCTGGGGCTCCACAACTTGAGCTATGCCTTCATTTCCAGCTTTTTGGTGGCTAATTGGAGGGAAAGAGTCTCTCCAATTTGTCTTCCTTGGCTGGCTTTGAACCACAATCCTCACATCTTAGCCTCCTCAGTTGCTTGAATTACAGTCATGGGCCCCCTGGCCCCTGGTGGTGTTTGGAATTCTTATAGCTAGACTTAGTTGGTTCTTACTTAATCTGTCTAAAGGTGACAGATTCTGGAATCAATCTGTTGTATGTGTTATGTAAAGAGTGACTAACAATTCTGTTTCTGATATAATGTCAGTTAATTTCAAAAGAGGTTTGCATTTTCAAGGTGAAGACTAATAGGTGTGGTTGATTGAAATTCTGTTCCTTCATTGCTCTGTTGTACAGGAAGAGCTGCCATGCAGGTTGCTTTCTAGCTAGCAAAATCCTACCAAGGAAGCTAGATTCCCTCCCTTCTTTCCTCTTTCCCTCCTTCTTTATCTCTCTCTTTCCTTTCTCTTTCTCTCTCTTTTTCTTATCTCTCTTTTATCTCTCTCTTTCTTTCATATGGAATGGCATTACCTGAAGTACCTGCAAACTTGGCTTTCAAGAAATGAAGTAAAGGGCTGGGAAGGTGGCCCAGTGGTAGAGTGCTTGCCTTGTATGCATGAGGCCCTGGGTTCAATTCCTCAGCACCACATAAGCAGAAAAAACTGGAAGTGGTGCTGTGGCTCAAGTGGTAGAGTGGTAGCCTTGAGCTGAAGAGCTGAGGGACAGCGCCCAGGCCCAGAGTTTAGGCCCCACGACTGACCAAAAAAAAAAACAAAACAAAAAAAATTAAAGATTTTACAAGTTCACTACTCACTCTTCACTCTGTCCTGTACACCATTCCCAAAGCCAGTTTGCAAACATATATGTGCATATAAGCTATAGCTCCTGTGGGAGAGAAGAGCTCAGAGGAGCTCTTGGTGGAAGGAGGTGGAATCTTGGAAGGGGAAGTGTGAGCTGTGGTTGGCATCTTGTATGTCTGGATCTTTTTAAAGGCCAAGTTACTTATAGTAGAACCCAAATCATCAAAGCTATTTTTTTAAGTGCATAGAATGCACTTTGAGCTAAAATATGTCTCCACCAAACTTTCCCTTAATGAAGCTATGTAAATTAGAAAATTGCTTATGGTTTTTTTTCAGGTATTAAGGTATTTATATCTTAAATCAGTTCCTTAGGATGTCTCTTCCTTTCCTGTAACACAGCACTGCTTTATCTTATTTTTTTGATACCTTTTCTTTTCTTTCCCTTTTTTTTTTTTGGTAAAAACATTTCAAAATGTTCATTTTCCAAAATGTTCACTAACCTTGAAGAACATGTGAGCTCTCCTGACAGCACTTAGAACTGCTTCCTCATGGCAGTGCCATTCCATTTATTCTGAGATACCTGCACCTTCCTTGAAGATAGGGAAAACATTTTACAGGACAGTTAATTTTTGAAGTCAAGCAGACAATTGGACTTAGGAGAGAAATCCAATCTTAAGTCTCATGAGAGATAATCAGTAAGTACCTCATGATATTGAATGTTGTCAAGATGAGAGCAAACTTACCTAGTCCATTTAAATGCAAATATAAAAGTATTATTTTTTATATGTCTTATGTTTTTAATCTATTATTTAAGCCACTTAAATATATGTGTAAAATGACATCTTTTGTTTGTTTGTTTTTGTTTTGTTTTCATTTCTTTAGTGCTGGGCATTGAACCCTCGGTCTTGTGCATGTTAGGCAAGTGTCCTATCACTGAGTTACATCCTCAGCCCTACATGTTTATTTTGAAATGTGGTAAACTGTTTTATTTTTAGTATGGTGTTATTAAGGAAAGAATTTCAGGCAGTTTTTATCTCTGCTAATAATAGAATCCTTCACCCCTTTAAGGGAACAGTATTCTGCTTAAGTGGTGTCTTATGTTTGACGGTGCTTGCCTCTGATAAATTTTCACTTTATTTCCTTAGTGATGCCTTTAAAAAAGTTTTAGTAATTCTTTCATTATAAGAGTAAAGAATTTAGCAAAACTTGCTATATCTCTTGTTAATTACTTATTAACTAATGTACTAATTTATGAAGTAATTTCATCAAGAGTCTTAATGCATTGTATATACTTTTAAAAACATAATGGCAATAGGTTCTCATTCAATACTTCTAAGTTTCTGAATTATAAATTAGCTATAAGGCAGTCAGATTTGACTGTTAGATCTCTGTTTACAATAACCAAACTGTGGACTCACCTAAGTTGCCTGACAACTAAAGAATGGATAAAATATAGTAAGATGTTTTCTTAAAAAAGAACTGGTTGAGTACTGTTCCCTGCTCCTTTGCTTGACAAGATATGTACTCAGTACCTTACTCATGTAACTGTAACCCCTCTGTACAGCATCTTTACAATAAAATTAAAAAAAGAACTGTAGCTGGTCACCAGTGGCTCATGCCTGTAATCCTAGCTACTAAGGAGGCTGGGATCTGAGGATCATGGTTTAAAGCCAGCCTGGGCAGAAAATCCATGAGACTCATCTCCAACTTATCACAGAAAAAGCCAGAAGTGGAGCTGGGGCTCAAGTAGTAGAGTGCTAGCCTTGAACAAGATGAGCTCAGAACAGCACTCAGGCCCCAGGGTTCAAGCCCCATGACCAGCAAAAACAAAAACAAACCAAAAAAGGACTTGTTGGTTGAATTCATAGATGCTAAAGCCAGCTAAGGACTCACAAAAAGATTTCTTAGAATACATGTAACTTTTGTACATGGGAGATAATTAAAAAGCAAACTAAGAACATTGAGAGGATACTACAGCAATACCTAAGCTGTGGCAATCCAAGGGATACTGTACATACATAGCTGAGTCTTGAAAGATGGCTCAGTCCGTTGGCTTACACTCATCTGTATTAAGAGCATTAACTCTAGGAGTCAGGAACGATCTGATGGACTTACTTTCTAACTCCTGCCATCCCTAGACTTCTGCCAAAACAACAAGGCTCCTTTCTTTTTTTGTTCATTATCAAACAAAACACAGCCTCCTTGCTTTTCTCCACATTTCCTTTCCCTGAAAGTTCTTTACAGTTCTCTGAAAGATAGTCCTAACGAGGAAGCAAAAGTCATTTTTTTTCTTTCTGATCATGATTACATACATACATACATATTACATACTTATAAATGTTTCTTATTTAATTCCCAGAACTCAAGGAGGTAAATGTCATTATAGTCAGTTTACAGTTGAAGATTCTGGGAATTAGAACAATTGCAAAGGTCATGGTGGTAAACTGGCCTCTGTGTCTTAACCCAAAGCTGATACTCCTTTACCTTTCAGTCACCAGTCTCTCTTGATTTAACACAACACTAGTGTTCACTTGCATTCTTATCCTCTTATGCTTAGCACGAGTTCTGAGAGATGAATCACAGTGAAGGGATGGAATCAAGCAGTGAGTGAGTGACAGGTCAAAGGGGGTATAGGAAATGATTGGGAATAACCAAGTAGGGAAAACTGTGTTCAGTTATAGAGCAAGGCTGGTATGGAACTATGACCTTCACTGGGGATCAGACACATTAGTTATTCAGGTTGCTTAGTCAGGGGCCAGTGGTTCATGCCTCTAATCCTAACTACTTGAAGGTCTGAAAACAAGAGGATCAGTATCAGGATCATGGCTTGAACCTAGCCCCAGGCATCAAAATTTAGGAGACTCCTTTTCAACCCATATCTGGGCCCAGTGGCTTGCATGTCATCACAGCGCTGTGGGAGATTGAGATTGACAAGTTCTGGGCAGAAAGTGAGACTGGACCCAGTGGAAAGAGCTGGGCCTGGTGGAGCACACCTATCATCCCAGCTATATCAGGAAGCCTAAAAGAGGTAAATCTCAGCCCAGGCACACTACTGTGTAAGTCTCAGACCTAAAATATGTTTTCTCCTCTTGTGTAAAATACATCATCTTTTCTCAACCCTTATTGACATACCATACTTCCAAGGCCCTTCTAACTATAAAGGTTTTTTTCTGAATGAATTACAATTAGCTACATTTTCCCCCCCAATTCTGGTACCAAGAACTGAACCCAGTATTCAAAATCTGGCTTAAACCATAGTATAGCAGAGCTATACTACTTTTACAGTCACCAGGTAATATGATCTATCCACCTCTGTTTTCCACACCAAAACACTGTTTTGATTGCTCGTACCAGGGTTTGATCTCAAGGCCTCAGGCTTGGTAGGCTGACTACTACTTGTACCTTTAAGCACTGGTACTATATAATTCCTATCCCTGTGATCATCTAAAACTCCTCTCAGAAAGTGCTATGGACAGTTCCATTCTTTCCTACATTCATGTTTGTGTTTTGTTTTTAATGTAAGTGTTAGATTGGTCATTTGTCTCTATTGAATTTCATATTCCTAATTTTCACTTACAGCCCAAACAGACAATACAGTTGTTAAGTTCTGATTTGTGATTTGGCTATGATCTCTTCTACTTCATGACAACACAAATAGCAACTCTTAATATGATTATTAGATCCTAGTGCATATCAATATCATTTATAAAAATATGCATGTGAGTGTATATATATGTTTGTATATATATATATATTCTATATATAATCCTATCTTATCTCTATAGTGTATACTGTAGTGTCCACATGCTAAATACATAATGAGTATCTCTATACTACTATTTCATGTTGCTTTTTCTGGAGTTAACCTGAATTTATCTACCATTTATAACATTGTTTTAGGCCATATTACCTGAGATTATCTTCCATATTTGTCTACTTGTACTTTTTCTTGAGAAATGTTTATTTGAATGATGCACTCATTTTTAAATTGTCTGTTTTTATTTTTTTTAGTTCCTTATGTATTCTGAATATTAACTCTTTGTCAAATATTTTCTCGTATTCTGTAGGTTGGCTGTTCATTCTCCTGATTGTTATATTTGATATGCAGAAAGTTTTTAGTTAGATGATTCATTTTTCCTTTTGTCTCTTGTACTTTGGGAGATAAAACTCTAGAATCATGGTCTTGAGGGGTTTCCTATATGTTTTCTTCTAGTTGCAGGTCTTTGTTAGGTCTATGATCCACTCTAGGTTAAGATTTGTACCTAGTGAGAGTTAGGGTTCAAAACAGAACCACTCTTCCACCTCTAGCTTTTTGCTGGTTAATTAAAGATAAGAGTGTCTCAGATTTGCCTGATTTGGTTGGCTTTGAAGCCCAATTCTAAGACTTCAGCCTCTTGAGTAGCTAGGATGATAGGCAATGAGCTTTGAACACTTGGATAGAAATTGTCTTCTTTAATATAAATGATTTGTTAGAACCCAAAGAATCCTATTTTTTATGAATAACCTTTTATTTACAACCATTGGATTGGATTTTTTTTAGTCCAAGTGTTAGTCCCAATCTATTTACCAGAGGTAGTAGGATTCTTAGGAAATAGGAAGAGAAGAAACCCTTTTCCCTTGCAAATTGATTTTCAGATAGCAAAAAGTAGCTTTGAGTTTCAGTTCCAGTGTTACTTTCCTATATGCATTTTGAGTAGGTTGCTTAAATTCTGTGAGCCTCAGGTTTCTCTATTTTGGAAGGTTTAAGAAATGTGATGTGTTTAATAAGCTTATACACATATACAGATATGTATATTATCATATGTATGTGTATATAGTGGTATGTGTGTATGTACACATCATTAAGTGCCTAGTATGTCGTAGGCACTCATTGGTGTTTGCCTGTCTGAGTATCCTGTTGTTATTTTAATTTCTTCCCCTCAAATTGTTTACCTCCAAGGCCCTAGAATTTTCTGGTCTTTTATCCTGCCTTAGAGATTCCCCCTACCCACTCAGGCTAGTTCTTTTACAACACACTTTTTATTTTTATTTTTTTAAGCATCTTTACAGCCTAAAGTTTGAGCCCTTGGACCAAAAACATTGATAAATCCTTACAAAGACCTGAGAACTTTATGCATTTTTATTGGTTAGCTCCTTAGGATTAGAGTCACTGATTCATAGAATGTGTACACGTTCATATTTAGTCGTTACTATGAGCTTTCATCCATTTGCCATTGTAACCAGCTTCCCTCCCCAGGTGTAGTCTTAAGAAGCCCCCCAGGATCCTGTATTCTCACCAGTATTTTAATATTGTCTTCTTCTTCTTCTTCTTTTTTTTTTTTTTGGCCAGTTTTGGGGCCTGAACTCTGGGCCTGGGCACTGTCCCTCAGCTCTTCAGCTCAAGGCTAGTGCTCTACCCCTTGAGCCACAGCACCACTTCCAGCCTTTTCTGCTTATGTGGTGCTGAGGAATGGAACCCAGAGCCTCATGCATGCAAGGCAAGCGTTCTACCACTGAGCCACCTTCCCAGCCCTGTCTTCATTTTTAATTACAGCTGTTCTGGTGGGTATGTTATGGTGTTGTGTTACGTAGTGGTGTCAGTTCATATCACCTTGATGCCAGACAGCATCAAGTACTGTTTCACATGTTTCTCCATCACATCCATCTCATTTACTCTAACTTTGTTTTCCTGTGAGATATATAGTTTCTTCCAAAAGGACTAGAGTTTCATGGTATCCCTGATTATGATGGTCATACTTGTTTTATGAGTGCGTTCCCATATTTAGGAGTTCCTGGAATTTTGAGGGATCTTGGAATGCATCCATAATGTCTCTCCTTGATAGATGCATGTGGTTTGTTTCCAGTCTGAGAGTAATTACCGCATCCAATTTGAATATCTTTTCAAATTCTAAAACAGCAGTACTAGTCAGTTATGCACCTTAGATGTTTGTATTGCCTTGCATCTCATTGATAGTGTAGACAGTAGGTCCTGAGCATCAGTTACACTGCACACGCTGAGCCCCATGCTGTAGATCCAGGATCATTGAGACACAGACCCTGCTCTGAGGGAGCTGGCTGGCCAGATGTTAACAGCAATGAAATAATGACAGGAGCATTTGAAGTTAGATACTAGGTGTTAAGGCACATTGAAAGGCCATTCCATCCAGATGTTTGAGCTACTGGAATGAGTAGAGGTGGAAGCTTCCCTAGAAAATGTTTGTTGAGTAGATTTTTTAAGAACAAATGAGACTGAGAGACTTGAAATATCAGAGAAAGGGGATCTAAAAGGTATTTAACAGCATTTGTTTATTCTTTGGAATCAAATCCCATTTAAGCTTACTAAATTCATATCAATAACTAGATATGTATGGGCCCAGGTAATGAGAGAAAGCACAATCTTTATGGGAGGATCCTTGTAGCTCTAAATGACTGAACTATGGCATTTGAAATATGGTTAAAAATGATACTGGAAAGGTAGCTACCAGCCAGCCATGAGCAAAATTTATAATCTTCACGAAAACAGTCTGTTCTTGCCTTTGTGATACAGCTGTATAAAATTCTGTACTTTGTGCATCTGTGAAAAATATGTGAAAGCTGGAAAACATTCAGAAAAATTTTAACCAATTCTAGAAGTAGGAGTGTCTGTGAAGACTTATAGCCATTAGCCTGGAATGAGCCTTGGAGATATAATTAGAGAGTTCATAGAGTTAGAAGGGAATTTGGCTTGGTCTAGTCCATCCTATTACTTAGTGTAAGGATTTGTCTTAGGATAATCCCAACAAATGGATGGATGTCTCATTGGAGTCTTGGCCAGATGTAGTTCAGAGTGCTGATTGTGAAGACTTGCTGCTGCCTATATTCATGTCTCAGTCCTTTGTGTAGGGGCTGAGAAACCATGAGCAAGTTCACAGCCATTTTATTCCACATTTTCCTGGTTTACTATTGTCAACAGCTCTGTTCCTGACAATAGACAAAGACTACAGGAACCCAGCATAAGATACTCATCTAAGATCGAGATATGAACTGAGTCAAGTAAATGTCAGTGATACTATTCTGTGAAAAAGGTGTGTTTAGGAATAGTAGTTGGATGGAAGGAAAGGAAGGAAAGGGAGAAAGGAAGGAAGGAAGGAGGGAAAGAAAGAAAGAAAGAAAGAAAGAAAGAAAGAGGGAGGGAGGAAGGAAGGAAGGAAGGAAGGAAGGAAGGAAGGAAGGAAGGAAGGAAGGAAGGAAGTATGGGCCATATCAGGGAATAAGGGGTTAAGGAAAAGCTTCCTAGAACAGATGACATTGTTAGTGGAAAGAATTTCTATCAGTTATTCCCAGTTCTGTTGCCAAGAACAATATAAGAGAGTTGCATTCCTTCTGTGTAACCACTTTCCATCCATGTCATTAAATGTAAACTTAACAACAGGCACAATTTGGGTGGGTGTGAATTTTCCTCCCCAGGGTTGCATAGCTTTAGACAGTATTCTGTGTATTTAGGCTAGAATTTAGGAAAGCCAAAAGGAGATCTCTAATGGATGATACTTTTGTAGAGCTCCTTAATTCTATATATGATTAATTGTTTCTTTCCGTGAACGTGTATGTGGTTACTCAACAAATTTAGGGTTTTGAAGTGAGCTTTATTTTTAATAGTTTGTTACTTAGATTCAGTTGTGAATGACAGAATCCATCATAATAAGGGTTTGGAATATTTTTCTGTGGTGTAAATTTCTGAGCAGGTGGTTCAGACTATTATGCTGGAGACCTTCTATATCATTTTATAACCAAGGTCATTGCCTCTGATCTTAGGGTTCAGAACACTGAACTTGAGGTTCCAGGCTTTAGGATGAAGAAAGGGATGATAAGCTGCCAGGGACATTTTTCTGCTTCCGCTTCATTGGCCAGAACATGTATAGCTACATGTATTTAGAAGTGATGCTGGCTTTCAGTCTGTTTGTTGGGTAGCTATGCTCTTGGGTCAAGTCTGGGAATGAATAGTACAGTAGGCACTGAGAGACAGCTACGAAGGTCCAGAACTTTACCACTTAGTAGCACCAAACTTAGTATAATGTTTTACTGTAAGTAGATAGTTCATTAAATAGTTGACAAAAGAGGTGGTAACCTGGATATTCATGTGTGTGCATGATAAGCTAAGGCAAGTTTGCCCATCCTCACTGTTTATCATATTCTTACTCATTTACCCTTTACAGGCAAGGTATCCCTGACAGCCTCCAAACTGACTAAATAGCATCAACAACTTAGTCCAGTTATTTTATGCTGTAATCCTTCCTCTCCCTTCACTGATACTTGGAAGCCTATTAAAACTCTCTCTTCCTGAGTTTCTGATGAACAAAATCTTTGCATATTTAAGGTACTTAGCAGATGGTTTTAGATTGAATAAATAAATGGGATTAAAACTTTGAAATTTCCCTTTTAATTTCTTTGGATTTGTGTAAAGGGAGGTTTATGTCTGTAACATGTACGAGAAATCTTTGCTCTTCAATCTGTATTTCTTAAGCTATTTAAAAACATTTGGCTTTTAGTTAAAAAGAGATTAGGGAATTATTTATCTGTAATTAATTATAGCTAGATATAAATTCATGTAAATAATTATTAGACAAAAGAGGCTAGTGTAACTTAGTCAAAAGAGAGATAGTTCTCAATGCATTTGACTTCTTTAGATTTCCCACACTTACCAAATAAACTTACAGGGTTCCACAGAGAAATTCCATTTTCCCTAATTGCTAAGCACTTTTCACAGTGATTATTTTCTTCCTGTATGAAGATGTTATGTAAGTTATTCAAGCAGAAATTTCATATGAAATACTACTATTGTAATATCTGAGTCAAATTCACTCTCTTTTTTCTGCTTGCACATTAATTACATGTTATTAAAAAAATAGGAGATCCCTCTGTTTGGATGTGGGAGTCTCTATTACTTTACTGTGACCAAAATACCCAAGAACAGTGAGGAGGAGGGAGGAATGATTTATTTTGGCTCATGGTTTCAGATGTGTCAGTCCATCATGGCCGGTGGCACGGAACAGTTGACATCATATCAAGAAAAAGAGGAACACAAAAAATGACTAGGGCAAGACACATGGACACACACTAACAGTGATCCACTTCCTCCAATACCCCCTCCTCCTAATGACATTCATATATTACAAATCTATCAATGGGATAATCCATTGATAGGACAGAGCTCACCTGGTCTAATTGTCTCTGGAAACACCATGATAGACATACTCAAAGGGGTCTCTACTAATCTCTCAGGCCTTTCTTAATGCAATGAGGTTGACACATAGAAACTTATTGTTAGAGTCCCTTTGTCTTAATTTTTGATTTGGGAAGAATGCTGGTAGCCTCTGATTTTCATTATCTGGGGACTGGGATTAAATTCTTCATTATTGTATTGAGATGAGATCACAGTGCTTTCCTTGAAGCTTGTGGGATTTAAAGAGAGAAGAATATCTGTTAGGCTGTCCAGGAAAAGGTTTGGGTATTAACTGAATTCCTAAGGTGTGTAGCAATCCAATCAGGCAAATGCCTGCCAAGTTCCTGAAATCAGTGTGTGTGTGTGTGTGTGTGTGTGTGTTTTCTGAAGCCTGGGTGTGTGTGTGTGTGTGTGTTTTCTGAAGGCCTGGGAAGCATTTTAGAACGTTGGTGAAATGGTGTTACTCTAACTTGATTTCTCAAGTTTGGAAATATGTTGGGAAAGTACCTTGCGAGCTTCATTTAAGCGTTTGAGATAGTTCAGTGCTTGAGAAAGTAATTTAGATAAATATAATCCCCCTCTGCACAAAACTCAGTTCTCAAATGTCCTTCATTTCATATTGGGATTGCTCTGACTGCTGGACCATTGTGTGGTTAAACGTGTAGATTCACAAGATAGACGTGTGGTTTGGTCACATTCAGTGCTGCCATACCCAAACCACCTTTGCATGACCTTGGATGAGTTCTTTCGCTTTTCTGTAACTCAAGTTTCTCTTCCTTTTTTTTTTTTTTGGTGATGGCCCTAGGGCTTGAACTCAGGGCCTGGGCTCTGTCCCTGAACTCTGTGTTTCTCTCAAGGCTAGTGCTCACTTGAGAGGAGGAGGAGAGACCTTTAACCCTGTGCATCACCTGACATGCCAGTGGCTTGTATGAGTAGAAAAATCCAGTTTCTGGGGAAGGGATGCATGAAGAAATAATCATATTGATCTGACAGTATTTTGTATTTTTCTTTCCCTCCTTTAGTTGGAGAACATCAGTTGACAGGCCATAAAGTTGCAGTTAAAATTTTAAATAGACAGAAAATTCGCAGTTTGGATGTTGTTGGAAAAATAAAGCGAGAAATCCAAAACTTAAAACTCTTTCGTCACCCTCATATTATCAAACTGTAAGTATTTGATAGTTAATAATACAGAAGAGTGGTCTGTAAGAAATTTCACAAATCAGAATTTATCTTGAGTGAGCCTTATGGAAATACCGTTTTTTATGTATCTAGTGTTAATTCATCTGACCTCCATCCATCCTTCTTTGCACCTTCTTGGTTTAGAGTAAAAAGTCACTATTTCACTGTCAGTTCTGTTTTCAAGTCATGGATGTAGCTGTGGGTGTAGACTCCAGTGCTCAACCTGAGGGTCATTGAGGCATATGATATTCCTAGATTGGTTAGTTTTTGTAATTTATTTTTCTAGTCAGTTATCATTAATGTATTCCAGGGTATTATTATCATTACTCTTGCTATTATTATTTTGTGCCATACTGGGGCTTGGACTCAGGGTCTAGGCACTGTCCTTGGGCTTTTTCAACTAAGACTAGCATTTTAACACTTGTGCTACATCTTTACTTCTGACTCTTTGTTGATTAATTGGAGAGAGGAGTCAGACTTTCCTGCCTGGGCTGGCTCTGAACTTTGATCCTAAGATCTCAGCCTCCTGGGATATTGTTTTAAAACAAAGTAGAAAATTTCTATTAAAGATTACCCCCCCACACAGAATATTACTTGTAGAAATGAAAATCATACTGTAATGAAAGCCTTTGCTAAGGCAAATCTATTTTTCAAAATAAATTAACAAACTTAAAACATGACTAAATCTTCAGAGAAATAAATAAGCTAAGTTAAATTGAATGACAACTTATAATTGATTAGGTTCATAGACAATTTACGTATTAAATATGTGGAAGTATTCTTTTAAAGTGTGAATTTTAGTTTAGTATTTATTTAGAAAATGTAATCGCACACTGAAAATTGTCTCTGTATTATTTTTTAGAATGTCTTATTGCTATTATAAAATGATGTACAGAGGGGTGACAGTCACGTAAGTCAGGCAAACAGTACATTTTCTTTTGGACAGTGCCACCCCTTCTCTCACTCTCTCCCAGTTTTTCCTTCCCATCCCACCCACAAGTTGTACGGTTCATTTTCACCATAGTGTTTGGTGTTACCTTTAATTTTTGTTTGGAAAGTGAGTATCAGTTTTATAAATATTAGTTTTACTTATTGAGCTTCCAAGTCTTTTTTTACTTCGAGAATTTTATATTATCTTCATAATAAGCCGGTAAGGTAGGCATGCGTATTTTATAGATCAAGGAGACTGAGGCCCTAATAAGTATAAGAAGATTGCCCAAGGCCTTATGCTAAGAGTTGAGTGCAGCTTTGACATCAGATGTTATGCTATCCATCTCTACTCTGGCAGTTAAATCCTTACAAAACTAAAAGTTATCTAAATTCCTTTCAAAGGAAAAAAACCCCCAAATTTGTAGATCTTTGCTTTTTACTCAATTATTTTAACATTTATTACTCATTAAGAGACAATTAGGTACAAACCTCATTAAAGTACTTTGTAAAAGCCAAGTCATTGTTAGTGAGCTTGATAGTAGAAATAACAGGAAGAGATTGGTATGTATTTATATTTTGAATCAAGTACTATTATTGCAGAGAAAAATCTGTGTAAGTATAGTATAAAGAAGCAGTGTCTTTAAGGCTTCATTTATTCATTTAAATTTATCTTTAATCCAATCTTTGTCAGTGTGGAATGGGTAACAGTTTGATAACCCTGAGAAGTTCCATTGTTTATCTGATGAAGAGGCTGGTTACAGCTGTGTGGAGCTGAAAAGTGGTCCCCCCAAAATGCTATGTCTTCATACCTAGAACCTGTGAATGTGGTAAACTATGTGCAAAGAGGAATTAAGTTTCTATTGTATCAACTGATAGTAAATGGTTTCAATTGAATCCATATCTTGAGGTCCTTCAATGAAGGCCTTGTGCAATTATTCCTAGTACTGGATCATCTATTCATTGTTAGTAAACTATTGCAAATTGGTGTGCTCAGTGATGGCACCTGTGTAATGCCATGGTAGCAGCAGCATGATTATGCCATTAGCTCCTGAGCTGGCTGGGGTTTTGGTTTGGAATGCTACTGAGTAACCTGCCATGACTCACATCTCCTATAACTGGATGAAACCTTTGTCTTACAGTAATTCAGTGTTACCATAATCTTTACATGTTAAGTAAAATTCGCTCAGTCATAAACATAAAAAAACCCCACTGAGATTGCATAGTAGTCATCTAGGACTTAAGTGCTACATGATCCCAGAATTTGTGTATAAAGGTTTTAAAAAATTACCATAAACTATGACCTTTGTGTTTGGTGACTCATCTCTCCTCTCCTTTGTTTCCTTAACTTTAAAATGAGATACCTCCTAGTGTTATTTAAGGATTAAATGTGTTGGCCTTGGCAGAATGCCCAGTTTGTGATGAACACTCTCCTCAAAGCAGGAACTGGAAAACTGAGTCTAATCCTTTTTCATGATTCCAAAGGGGTTTTTGCTAACTGAAACAGTTCATGTCTTACTCGACTCCATGGTAGTAATGATTTCCTCCTACTTAATGACTTCTAAGCTAAACCTATTCACTATTGAGTGTATACTTCTATGAGAAGAGAAAATGGAAATGCACATTCTGAGAAGTTTCCTATATCAGAGAGAGAACAGAGGAAGACAGGATACCTCTGCATTTGCTGAATGCCTTGATGGCAGTACTTTAAGACCTCTAATCCTGAAAGACCACATTTGGGTATCTGTGTCCTCATTCTTGTTTTGCTCTTGAAAACTGATTATACTTTTGTCAATAAGCAGTTTAAGTTGTCATAAGAATGTTACGTTTTCAGTGTTGTCTTCATTTCTCTTTTTTGTTTTCTAATTTTTGTTTTCATTGTCTCATTCTAATGTAGAATTATTTTCTTTAGGAGTTAAAGAACATTCTGGGTTGGTCAGACAGAAAGTAATTGGCACAGGTGAAGTAGATGTTGAAACCTTTTGGCTTTAGCCTTGAATTTGGTTGGTTCATCCACATTACCTTTCATAATTGCAGATCTGAAATTACAAAAGAATAGCATACATGTTTTATTGCTGCTGAAGTAGCTTATTGACATATCCTCTAATAATGGCAGTAATTTAACTAATTTCAGTGTGACTTGGATTAGGTTGTGGGGAAGGCCTCACAGGATGATAACAATTCAGCCATTTGAAGAACAGACAGTTTTTGCAAGGCAAGATGAAGAGTAACCTCAAAGCAGTGGAAAAGATGTTGAGTGTCCTGCGGAAAGGAAGATTGTTGTTGCAAGTAGCATTATGCCAGGAGTGGAGTGAGGGGAACAGAGGTGGGCCATGAGAGAGAGAAAGAAAAAGAGAGAGACAAAATAGGAGAAGAGAGGAAAGTAGAAGAGGCGAGGCGAAGAGAGGAGAGATTCTGACTCACTCTTTAAGAGTGGTATTGCTTGTTTTGTGCAGTCCTGACTAACTGCCAAGAGCAGTTTCTTATCACAAAGTAGGCCCCAAGAATTATCCAAAGCTTGGCACCAGTGGCTCACGCCTGTAATCCTAGCTACTATGGAGGCTGAGATCTGAGGATCATGGTTTGAAGCCAGCCCAGGCAGGAAAGTCTGTTAGACTCTTACCTCTAATCAGCTACTCAGAAAAAGCCACAAGTGGTGCTGTGGCTCAAGGGGTAGAGGGCTATAGCCTTGAACACAAAGAATCTCGGGGAAAACCAAGGCCCTCAGGAGTTCAAGCCCCAGGAACAGAAAACAAAATCCAGAAAATTTAAACAGTAAATATCAAGAGTGTTAATGTTTACTGAGTGATTTCTCTATTAACTAATATATATAATATAATATATATTATATATATACACACACATATGTACAGCCCTAGCCTAAGCCTCATTGATATATGTGAATAAAAGGAGTAAATAGTACTGACTGTCTTATGAGCTAGACCTTGTTGAATTGATTTTGGTCTTTGCTTTTTTTTCCTCCAGAGGTCTTAGAAAAATTGGATTTTAATCGTTAATAAGATGAATACTTCCTACTTTGGATAACATGTTTTTGTCTGACTACTCACTCATTTTTTTTTTATAAATTAAGTCTCTAGATAGCTTTATTATTTTATTTTTTGTTTTCCTTCAGTAACCATACAAAGAAGTTTCAATTCACTGTATCAGTTTGTGGGTGCCATGCATCAGTCACCCCCATCTCTACCAACCCACGTATCCCCTCCGTTAACCAAGTTCCACTTGCATATATATTCATTGACTATTATGACTATATTTGACCATCTTTCCTCCCTTTTTTGGTCTACCCCTCTCCCCTTGATCCCCTCCCCACCCCCGACAACACATGTTCCAGCTTCCTGGTCTTTATTTTGTTAAACTCTAAGTTAATTGTTTATAAAATTATACCATTGGAGTCTCCCCTATATGAGAGAGAGAGAGAGTGTGTGTGTGTGTATTCAGCTTTTTAATCACTAGACATCCCTACCTTGAATGCTGTAATCCCTTGGTTTACAAGGCACAGTATGAAACTTTCTCTTAGAGGTCATGTTGTATCCTACTGTCTGTGCAATACTGTATCTCAGCACAGTGAGCTAGTGTAAGCATCTTAGTCAGTCTTTTCTTGCTGACATCTGCACTACCATAGCATCATTAGTCATCTCTATGCTAAATATTCTCAAATCTTACTGTCTGATACACAGCAAGTAAGCAAATTAGCAAGATGATTTTGAGCAGTGGTAAGTGCTAGAGAATGAAATGTGGTATTGTCATTGCCTGTGACTTGGATAAGGTTGTGGGGAAGGCCTCACAGGACGATAACAATTCAGCCATGTGAAGACAAGACAGTGGGACAGATGTTGAGTGTCCTGGGGAAAGAAAGATTGCTGTTGTGAGTGCCATTGTGCCGAGTGGAGTAAGGGAAACAGGCAGATGGTTCATGAGGTCAAAGAGTAGACAAGAGACACGTATTCCAGTGCTTGTAGGCCTTGCTTAGGACTTTGGATCTTGATCTATGTAGAAAACTTCTGGAGTGTAGGGAAGGGTGCTGTGGTATGCTCCAGGGTAGAGCAAGTATGGAGGCAGATAAAGAAGCAGAGACTGGTTAGGAAGCCATTTCTTTCATCTAGCTGAGAGATTATAGAGGCTTTCACCAAAGTGATAGCCTAGATTTGTTCTGTCTAATGTAGATCCACTTGCTATGAGTGGCTATTTAAATTTAAATTAACTAGAATGAACAGCTTAGTTCTCTAATCACAGGAGCCGCATTGGGAGTGTTGGGTAGTATGAGTGCTTAATGAAGATTGTGTTGGACGATATATAACATTCTGCCATTGTGGAAATTTCTATTAGCCACTCCTGTATTGGATGGAGAGAAATGAAACATTCACTATATATTTTAGAACTATTTGGTATTTAGAACTGATGAAATTTCTGAAGAGTTGGAAAGAAGGAAAACAAAGGAAGTGAGTTGATGTTTCCTGCTTGAACAATTAGAATTTGGGGTTTTGTCTTGAGCTTGGGAGGATGGAAGAGAAGGATAATGGGGCTGTGTCAAACATGAAGGATGCTGGTTTGGGCTGTGTTGAGTGGGGGAATCCCATCAGACATGCAAATGGAGGTGTCACAGTATCCTCCTCTCTCCAGGACTTAGCACAATAGTAAGTGCTTAATATTTATTCAAGGTACACACAACGAGGTGACATTTAGTTAAAAGTCCTAATGGTTCCAGGAGGATACAAAAGAACAAAACAATGAGTGTGAGAATATAGTATATTGGGAACAGTCTAGTGTGGCTGGTGCACAAGGCATGTGTAGAGGAATGGAGCAAAACAAGACCAGGCAGATTATTGATCCATTCACTTAAGAAATGACACTATTTACATATTGATGTATCAGAGAACAAAATAAGGAGGTTGTGTTTCACTTAAGAAATGACACCATTTAGATATTGATATATCAGAGAACAAAATAAGGAGGTTTTGTGTGTGTGTGTGTGTGTGTGTGTGTGTGTGTGTGTGAAATAGGCAACAAATCCCATATTTGTACATGACATCATGTATGAGATGAGGGAAGAGGTAAGGGAACATGCTATGCATGCATTTATGTGGGGAAGAATAGTAAACATGGGAGGAGGAATAGCATAGTACCAAGACTAAAATAGAAATCCCTGCAGGCTAGGGAGCAGGGTGGGTTTAAGGATTGGATAAGTGAGGAAGACAGAAGGGAGTCAGACGACATGGGCTGATACAGAACATTGTGAGGGTTGTGGCTTTATTCTTGACAGAGCTGGGAAGTCATTGGAAGCTACCTGTCAGAGGTGAGATACATCTGACTTACAGTTAGATGGTAGCCATGCAAGTACTGTAATAGGGAAAGAAGTGGGAATCACTGACAGTAATCTGGATGAAATGTGGCATTGTGTAGAGGGGTTGGGCAGTGAGCATGGCCTGTGTAGATACGCAAGTTAGGGCCAGCAGTATTCACTTGCAAATAATTTGTTGGTAGTGAGATGATAGAATTCAGGAATGAGGCCACGGAACTTGGCCTAGGCAAATGAAAGGATAGAGTTGACTAACTGAAGTGAAAAGGTTATAGGAGGAGTAGGTGGGAGGTGGATGCTAATGGTGGACATATGCATCAGATTTTCTGATAGGAAGTTGAGATGCTTATTAGTTAGCTCAATAGAGATGCACGTGGGGAGTGAATATCTGGATATGGAGTTCGGGGGAGAGGTATAGATAGAAAGAATACCAAGAATGTGAATATAGAAAAGAGAGAAGTCCTAGAACTGAGCTCCGAGGCACTGTGATGTTCATATGTCTGGACATGAGGAGAGGTTAGCAGAGGAGAACACAAATGAAGACTCAATGTCACTAGAAGAAAGCTAGGAGAATCTGGTGTCTTACTGCTAATCAAGGGAAGGATCTCAAGCTGTCCCTTTACTGATGAATATCAAGTATAATGGAGCCAGTGATGAACTAGTGATGAGATCTGGCAGAGTGGAGGTTGCTGGGACTTTTTCTTTTTTTAAGAACTGATTTATTGAAATGGTGAGCATCAAGAAGGATTACTTCCATAATGGTACATGTTATTGGCCCTGTGGTTATTTTGCTACCATCTTAAAATACTATAAATGCACATATGAAATTTCATCAGGAGTAGAGCACAAAATTGATTTTGGTGGAAGTGATATTTTTTTAATTAACCCTTTTATCTCATTTACCAAAAAAAAAATAAAAAAGATACCAGGTGATCAGCACGCCAACAGACTTTTTCATGGTGATGGAATATGTATCTGGTGGTGAATTATTTGACTACATCTGTAAACATGGACGGGTGAGTTACCCCTGGGAGAGTTGGCATCTTAAGTGAGAATCTTAAGAGAGAAATGTGTTAGGAACCAACCACAAAGGTTTCTTTAATTCCCAACTCCACATACATAGTGTTAGAAAATTTTTATTTTTCTTTTCTTGAAAAGTATATCTTTCAAGTTACTCATCTTGGTGAATACATTACACTTAGGTGCCAGAATGCTTCCTACACTTTTGAATATCTGTTCTATAAGATGAAGTGGAAGTTTCCATTATTTTCTTTCCTTAAAACTTTCACAGAAAGGGCTGGAAAAGTGGCTCAGTGGTAGAGTGCTTGCCTTGCATGCATGAGGCCCTGGGTTGGATTCGTCAGCACCACATAAACAGAAAAAGCCAGAAGTGGTGCTATGGCTCAAGTGGAAGAGTGGTAGCCTTGAGCTGAAGAGCTGAGGGACAGCGCCCAGGCCCAGAGTTCAGGCCTCACGACCAAAAACACAAAAACAAACAAACAAAAAACCTTTCACAGAAGTTATGTTTTAGTTTTCTTTACTTATGATTCCCTAAAACATTGTACACATCAAATAATACTAATTAAAAGTTAAATGTCAATGTGTAGCCATCCTTTGTACTTTTAATATTCCCTCTACAATAATATTCACTTATTTGGAACCATAATATAAATATTCAAAATTGGGGACTATTCAAATTGGGGAAGAAATCCTATATGACCTTGCTTTAACTTAGTATTTGTTTTGTTTTCATAAGAATTAGTGTCATTATTATGTTTACATTTTATTTATTATTGTATTTGCTTTTATTATGTTTATTATTAAAATTTTTACTTACATGGCTTAATATTCTTGTAGAAATAAAAGTAAATATGTATAGAAATTGTATAATAACATGTTCATAAATTGCTAAAAATATATTAAGCATTGTATCCTAGCAGCAAAGCAAAACCTGTCAAGTGACATGTTGAGCTTTGACAGATTTTTGGTTCGATTGTTTTATTTGCTGAGAATTGCAATTATCCCATTCTAATTAGCCTGCTTAGTTATTTTTAGACTGGATATGGAACTACAACTCTCCCTAAGTAGATGCCCCAAATATTTCTAATGCAGTTTGTTTTTCACTTCATAGGTTGAGGAAATGGAAGCCAGGCGGCTCTTTCAACAGATTCTGTCTGCTGTAGACTATTGTCATAGGCACATGGTTGTACACCGAGACCTGAAGCCAGAGAATGTGCTGTTGGATGCACATATGAATGCCAAGATAGCTGATTTTGGTATGTCAACTCCAGCCTTGGTCAGTGATGCATGGCTATCTTTCAGAGTAATGCCAGTAACAACTCTCATAGAACTAAGAACTTCTAATTTCATCCTGTGAAGCCTGTGCCTTGAGAAGGGATTCGTTTTTGTCTTATTTTGTTATATTCATTTAGATACATTGGGAAATTCAGACACATCTAGAAAGTAGGGAGAGGGCAATGTCAAGGTACATCCATCCATTCTGCATTTCTTCCTAAGAAAATGAGACTGAACTGTGGAAGGAGTGGAAGCAATTCTCCTTTGAAAATCTGGCGGAAATGTGGGTACTTTCTCTGATAAATGCAAATGAAGAGTGCATAGAAAATCTTCATTCACCTTTGAAAAAAATAACCTTTGTGATCTCTTTGAATTGGTTCATGGGGATCCCATAAATCTGGGTGGGAAATTTCTCAGGGGTAGAAGATTATGCATCAAACAGTTTCTGGGACATAAACACACATGGAACAGATACCAAAGTAGGGGAGTGGTGATGAAGCTTGGTCCATGAGCTCTTACAGAGAGATGAGAAAGTGCAAAGGTTCATTGTTGCTCAGAGTTTTTCTAGATTTTGTTTTTAGTTTAGATGAAACCAGGAAACTAGCTTTACTATTTCCTTTGTAAATTATGAAACTCTTTTAATAGGATAGTCCAACCAGATATTTTAGGTTGAACTAAAGTTTTCCAAATTAAAAGCTGAGGTAGGAAGATCCTTTGTAGGCATGAGTTCAAGATTAGCCTTTTTTTTTTACAAAAAAAAAAAAAGGAAAATAATTTGCTATGAGTTGGGGCCATCTGTCTAATTGCGGGTGTTTTGTTGTTGTTGTTGTTGTTGTTTGTTTTAAGAAAGTGCCCAGTGCCTGTGGCTCATACTTGTAAAACTAGCTTTTCAGGTGGTGGAGGCCTGATGGATGGAAGTTTTAAGCAAGCCAACAGGAAAGTGTGCCACATCCACATATAATTAACCAGCCAAATGCCAAACTGAGGTGTGGCTCAAGTATTAGAGCGCTAGCCATGAAGAAGAAAGCTGAGAGTGTGGGGTCCTGAGTTTAAGTCCATACAGGCATAACACACACACACACACACACATACACACACACACACACACACACACACACACACACACAAGATATTTTCCAAAAGACTTAAAGAGAAACTTCTCTGAAGAGGAAATAAGAATGGCCAAAAGACACATAAAGAAATGCTCAACTTCTCTAGCCAAAAAAGAAATGCAAATCAAAACAACATTGAGATACCACCTCACCCCAGTTAGAATGGCTATAATCAAGAACTCTGATAACAACAGATGCTGGAGGGGATGTGGCCAAAAGGGAATCCTACTGCATTGTTGGTGGAAGCGTAAACTTGTTCAACCACTTTGGAGAGCAGTATGGAGGTCCCTCAAAAGACTCCACATAGAGCTCCCCTATGACCCAGCAATCCCACTTTGGGGCATTTACCCAAATGATCACAAACAAGACTATACTAAAGCTACCAGCACGACTATGTTTGTTGTAGCCTTATTTACCATAGCTAAGATATGGAACCAACCCAGATGCCCCTCAGTAGATGAATGGATCAAGAAAATGTGGTATATATACAATGGAATTCTATGCCTCCATGAGAAAGAATGATATTGCCCCATTTGTTAGGAAATGGAAAGGCTTGGAAAAAATATTAAGTGAAGTAAGCCAGGCCCAAAGAAATATAGGTCCCATGGTTTCCCTTATTTGCAATAACTAGTATATGTCTAGGACAAGCAGAAATGGTCAAAAGCTATGTACATATGACCATTTAAGATAATGCTAAGAGAAATGAACCCCAAGATAGGGACATAAGAGGCTTTTTTTCTTGCTTTTGTTTTAAATGTACTTATAATGTACTGTGTGATTTTTTTCATGTCTTTTGTATGTTCTTCCCTGATGGTATGAGCCCTGTTTTCACTGTATTTGATTCCAGTGCCCTGTATCTTGTATATACATTTTTCTAGTTTGGGGAGGGGAAGGGAAATAACAAAATGTTGAAATAAGGACACAGGTTGACCCACCCATTGTAACAATGAGATGCACAGGACACTGTTGAAAATGAACTTTACAGCTTAGGTGGGTGGTGGGGAGGGAGGAGTTGGGGAGGTGGGGCGGAAAAGGATGGTAGAGGAAAAACAAAGGAGGGGATAACAATGCTCAATAGGAAATGTACTTATTACCTTACTCATGTAACTGTAACCCCTCTGTATAGTATCTTTACAATAAAAAAATACATTAAAAAAAGAAAAGTTTCCAAAAGCATAGTGTCAAAAGTGGTAACTTCAGTTTTATTTTTTCAACTGTAGAATAATAATATTCTGTAAATAATATTTTAATGGTTTCATTTTGGAAGCAGCATAATTTAGACTAAACCCATTGTGAAGTGAATCAGCATTTTTATTTAGAAAGGGATTTTAACTCCGGTCATGCAATGTTCTGTGGCTGTTGTGTGATAGTGTGTGTGCTCTGAAATACTGTCTTTCCAACTAACGAATGCTTTCTGTGGTGCTGTTAATCATTAAGATATGATTTTTATGGAGCGCTTGCAAGTTCACATCATGTTTGGATCTGTAGCTGAAATATCTCACAGCAGGTAAATAATACTTGTGTTTTCAGGACTGTCTAATATGATGTCAGATGGTGAGTTCCTACGAACGAGTTGCGGATCTCCAAATTACGCAGCCCCTGAAGTCATCTCTGGCAGGTAATAACAGGGAGCTGATCATCTTTTTTTTTTTTTGGGTCCGGTTGTGGGGGTCTGAACTCTGGGCCTGGGCGCTGTTCTTCAGCTCTTCAGCTCAAGGCTAGCGCTCTACCTACCACTTGAGCCACAGTGCCACTTCCAGCTTTTTCTTTTTTCTTATGTGGTGCTGAGGAATCGAACCCAGGGCCTCAGGCATACAAGGCAAGCGCTCTACCACTGAGCAACCTTCCTAGCCCTGCTGATCGTCATTTTATGCTAGGTCTGGTAATGTTTACTTACATGTTATTCTCTTTGAAAGGAAAGCTTTTAAATGTGGTAGAAACTATTCATGTATTTTTCAATTATAGGGGCATTGATTTAAGTTTTTTTACATTTTATGAAGATGTTGCTGTAAATTTCTTTATGAACTTTGTTCTGTGAAAAATAACTGGATCAGATCTGGATGTAACATCTGCCTTTCATTTCAGAAAAGGGCAGATAAGCACTTGCTAAGGATAAGCTAGTGTCATTTATCAGACACGATCCTTCAATAATATTTCTACATTTTATACAGTATAGAGTGTTTTATATTTTATCCTTAGAAGAATGAAATTTTGGAAGATAATATTGTTTCAGTGAATTCAATTAGGGCTAGAGTTGTGGCTTAGTCTTAAGAGTCCTTGCCTTAGTATGCAGAAGTCCTTTGTTCCATTGCTCAGAATAGTGGGAAGGGGAAGGAGGAAGGAAGAAGAAAAATCAAGTTAAACTGCACAAGTGGAAAACTGGATACTGATAGCTCATACCTATAATCCTAGCTACTCAGGAGGCTAAGATCTGAGGATCATAGTTTGAAGCCAGCTCAGGCAGTCAGGTTCATGAGACTCTACCTCTAGTCAGTCACTAAAAAGCCAGAAGTGGAGGTGTGGCTCAAGTGCTAGAGTGCCAAACTAGAGCAGAAAAACTAAGAAATAGTGCCCAGGTCCTGAGTTAAAGGTCCAGTACTGGCACAAAAACAAGCAAACAACAGCAAAAAAAAATCCCATACAAAATGGATTCTGTATTTGTTCATATAATTTACTCAGTGGTGCTTTTTGAACATGTTTATGTGGACTGCAGGGGAGAGGTTAATTTTCTGCATGGTCAGAATCTCTAAGAGAAAATACTGGAAAGGTACCCTTGGAATTACTTTGTCTATCTGGGCTGCTGTAATGATACCACCGTAGCCAGAGTAGCTAAGGAACACTGGAAACTTATTTCCCACAGTTCCCAGGGCTGGGAATCCAAGATCAAGGTGCTGGCAGGTTTGGTGTGTGTGTGGGGGAGACAGGGCCTATTTCTTGCGGTCCTCTGCTCCTCACTGAGAGCTCCTGTGTGATTGTTCAGGGGGGTGATCCCTTTGAAGCCCATTTATGAAAGGTTTACTCCTATGACCTAATTTCCTGGAAGTCCTTACCTCCTATTATCATCATTCAGGGGGTTAGCATTTTAATTCATGGATGTTTGGAGGACATAAATATCAGTCCTTGCAAATATACATCAGTATAGCAAATGATGCGAGGGGAAGTACTTATTTATGTTTTCATTCATTTAGTTATTCTTTTTCACAGCTCTGGGTTTGAACTCAGGGGCCTTGCATTTGCTGTACACTCGCTCTATGACTTGAGCCACACCCTCAGGCCTTTTTGCTCTAGTTATTTTTCAGATAGGGTTTCATTTTTTCCCCCTGGGTGGATTTGGACTATGATCCCTTCTCCTTGTGCTTTCCATTTAGCTGGACTTACAAGGTATACACTGCTGTGTCCACCTTGTTTGTTCAGATGCCTTCTCACCAACTTTTTGCTTGAGCTGGCCTCAAGCTGGAGTCGTCCTGGGTCTCTGCCTCCTGAGTAGCTGAGATTACAGACATATACCACCACACCCAGCCAGGGACAGGAATTTTTGTAAAAACAGATTCTATTCTTTTTGCTGGAGTTGTAGAAATTCGTTCTGTTACTTCAGAAGTAGCCTTGAGTTTTGTAATATGATACTGGGGTAGATTTATTGCTGTATAAAAGAGGAAAAAGGTGGGGCACGATGTCCCAGGTTATGTGGAGCCAAGCTAAGTTTAGTGCTATGAGCTAGCAAGCGTTAGAATGGAAGGAGTAGGCACCCCAATACTGTGATAGAGGTAAATAGTACCCACATAGTACTAATTAGAGTTTCAAACAGATACATAACAGGTAAGATTTACATGATGTGTGCTATATACTATAGTACTGTTTTGTTTGTTTGTTTTTCAAATTTATGGTTCTGTTTGTTTTTTTTAAGCTACCTTAGAATGTCATAATTTTTTAATTAGGAACTTAACAATGAAGTGAGCTTGGAAACAAACACAAATGGCAGATTCTCTTGGAAAACTTGTGTAGTAATTGGATAAACCAATTGAGTGTTAGAAATAGCCACATACCTCATTAGTCTTTGAAGATCAAAATATACTGCATCCATATTACCTCTTTCCTCCCCCTCCTTCCCTCTTCCCTCCTTTACTTTTCCCTCCCTCTCTTTCCCTGTGCAAATATATGCATATACACATATATGGATGTGCTCACACACACACACATATATTTTATGTATGTATGTACAAGGTACATGCAGATGAGAAAAAAGTGATGCTTGCATTTTGAGTTTGTATTGTCTTTGTTTAGATTGTACGCAGGTCCTGAGGTTGATATCTGGAGCTGTGGTGTGATCTTGTATGCTCTTCTTTGTGGCACCCTCCCATTTGATGATGAGCATGTGCCTACATTGTTTAAGAAGATCCGAGGAGGTGTGTTTTATATTCCAGAGTATCTCAACCGCTCTGTGGCCACTCTCCTGATGCATATGCTGCAGGTTGACCCCCTGAAACGTGCAACTATCAAAGACATAAGGTGATTATTGGTTTTGCTCCTATTTTGCACATTCTCTCATTGTAATAATAGTGATGCTGCTTGAGCACTTGCATTATGCCAGGCTTTATAATACTTTCTATGCATTTTAAAGATGAGTAGGTATGGTAGTGCATGCTTATAATCATAGCACTTGGGAAACTGAGGCAGGAGAGCTTGAGGACACAGTGAGTCCCAGACCAGCCTAGGATACATAGAGAACCTGTCTCAGGGACAAGGGGATGGGGGCTTAGAGAACATAATTTTATTGGCTTTATTTTGCAAACCTAATCTTGCCCCTTGTCTTCTAACTACTGCATTGGTGCTGAAACTTACCAGTGACAGTATCGAGGCAAGGTAGGAGATTCTTTATAGGAAGGCCCTGCATTCCTGATGTCTCATTTTCTGCCTTTCCCACCCTGGTCCTTGTAGCTCTGCTCTACCACATTGCTCTTATGCTTGTTTCTCAGAGGTAACACTGACTTTCAGTTTTGTGTTTTCCTTCATATTATTAGCCCTCATGCCTTTCTTGCCTTTTTTGACCTGGTAGCTGTCCCATTCATTCTTCCTAGTTCTGTTCACACGGTACCTCCCTTTGAAATCACTTGTGGTCTTCCAGGCATTGTGGGAGCTTCTACTTCTGTGATGTCAGCATCTGTTATGCCTTTTTATTTCATTCTCCTCCTAGATCTGGGTGTTTTCCAGAGTAATTTTCACCTCTCTGTGCTATGACTGGCTGAATTATGATAGATTTTGTCTCACTCACCTTCCTATTTATGGTGTTACAAGGTCTAAGAAAAATATATGAGGAAAAATATATGCTCAGAAAAATATATGAGGAAATCCTAAATGGAAAAATAGAAGGCATGCATTTATGGGTAGTTCAAACTTTGCTATTTTTAAAAAAAATCCTGTAGCCACTAGTGGATTTACTGTGAAAGATCCCATCTTATATGAGAAACTGGCCAGTAGGGTCACTGGTGCTGCTTTGAACATGACCTTGATGTAGCACATTGGCATTGCTTGTTTCGTGGTTCATGGTTTTGTTCTTACCTTAGAGTTCATACATGTTGGCTAACAAGCACATTCTTTTTGTTTTATTTTACTTTTTTTGTGTGCTATGGATTCAAGCTTGTACATGCTAGGCAAGCTTTCTATGGCTGAGCTACACCTCAGCACCAAGCAATTCTTGTAAGCAATTTCCAGAGCCTTTCCCCTTTCCTTCCTAAATCAGAATGACTATTTTGAGACCTGTGATCCTTGGGACATGTAAAGTGGCTAGATGCTAGTTTATGGGACTGCTCTAGAGCTTTTGCAAGCAAGGACGGACAATTCCTTTTGCATTTACGTATTTATTGCTTTCTTTCTCCACTTCTTCACTGTTCCAGGTCTCATGTTTAAAAATGTAGAAGTGTAAATTATACCCACCAGATTTAGTTATGGAAATGAACTTCACAGGAGGAAAAAAAAAGATCCTTGTGTTCACAGTTCTTTAGAATAAACAGTTCTCCTAATTGGATTTTCCTCGCTACAAAAATGAAACATGCTGATGTACTTGAGCTTGCTTTCATGAGCATTATAAATTTAGAATAGTGAAAAGGGTTGGTTACATTATTTAGAAACAATTGTTTGCATATTTATAGACTTTAGAAAGAAAAATGCAGATAAGTCTATAGAGTTAATTTGCCAATAAACAGATGGTATAAAATAGTATCACTTATTTCTCTATATAATATATAAAAATTTGAATTTATACTTTCTACTATTTTCATTAATATATATTCAGTTTTTCAAGTTTTGAAAATTCTTGATTTGATAAAATATGGCTTCATAGGCAAAAGGGTTATAATTTACTGAACAATTTCTATATACTAAGCTACCTTACTATATTGACTTACTATATTGACTTTTAATAGATAAGTATATTTATTATCATGTACCAACCATGAAACTGAAGCTTATGTTACATTGTGATTTAGTTATGTGTTCATTTGCCCCTCTTAAGCTATAAATTCCTTTAGATTCAGGATCAAACATTCATATCAAAATATATAATGTTTGATAAAAATTTGATTCTTAAAAAAAATCAATTATCTTTTAAGTATTTGTATAAAGGAGCTTCAAATATTTAATGTTTGTTGGTTGAAAATTACATAACTAATAAAGGGCCAAATTGGGGATCAGTTCAAAACTTGACTGAATTAAAAAACCTATGCTGTTTGCAGTTCTAAACTGCTAGACCTGTTTGGTCATACACAGGCACGCATATACACAGACATATACATGCAATGCATCTCTAATATACATCATACAATATATATGTCATATATACAACATATATATAGTATATACAATATATAATCATATATACAATATAATACATATCAGATAATCACATATATCCTACAGTTGTATATATACACACACACAGTTGTATGTATACACACATGCTATTGTGTGTATATAGATATACAATTATATGTATAATGTTATAACTACTGTCCTACAGCTTTGTATAAGTTAAATATTAATAATTACCTGAAAAGCAAGAATGTTTCCAATTTCAGTGTTTAGTAGATGTTGGGATATTTACATAGATTTTACCAGTGAAAAATTCTTTATCCAGAAATCTGAACTCTGAATTGCTCAGTATCCACTACAGTGTGCTGCTCAAGAAAGTTTAAATTAGGGATGCTCAAACTGTCTGACAATTGTTTATCTTAAAGTAAGCAATTGGAGGTTAGTAAAGAACTTCCCTATTTATTTGTTTACTTAATCATTTTTGCCTTTATCTCTATATATTTTACATCTGCTCTTTGAAAGACTCTCTGGCAAATGCTGGAAATATAACAGGTAACAAGAGAGATACTGTGTTCATGGAAAACAGAACTTTTTGCTCTCTCTGGTTCTTTAAACCTAGTGATAGTGGTTAATGGTATTGTTATTAAAAGTGACAAGTCTGAAGTTTAGTGGCTGTGTGTGAGTTCTGGTTCTTCAGTTTATTGGCCTATTAACACCCTTGCTTTTTAGTTACTTTATCTTTATAGGGGTTATTATATGTAGTTATCATTTTTTCAGGTCTGAAAAAGTTGAATATCAGAAACTTCAAATATTCAACTTAACATAAAGAAGCTCAGTTGGGTGTGGTGCTATACAATGGGCGCCCCAGCTGTGTGTCTAGAAATAGACACACAGATGTCTAGAAGTGGCTATTCTAGACACTTTATATAAATGACTTCATAAAGTTTATGACTTTTTGTGTCTGGCTTCTTTCATTTAGCATAATCTTTTCAAAGTACTTCAATAGAGAAGCATGTATCAGTAATCCATTCCTTTTTTGCTTGAAAAATATTCACATAAGTGTTTGGAAAACTGGTATTTTAAGTCTTTCAGATAATAGTAATATTGTCCTTTATTATGAAACAAAGGTTAACAAACTAGTTTTCAGTGTCTAATGAGAAAAGATATCAACAAGCTTTTGTGTATGTGTACATGCGCCATTCCTAGTGCTTGAACTCAGGGCACTGTTCATGAGCTCTTTTGTGTGAGGCTAGCACTCTACTGGTTGAGTCACAGTTCCATTTCTAGCTTTTTGGTAGAAAATCTAAGAGTTTCATGAACTTTCCTTCTTTGGCTAGCTTTGAACCACAATCCTTAGATCTTAGCCTCTTGAGTACTTAGGATTATAGGATTGAGCCACTGGCACCCAGTTTCAATGAGTTTTTGAATTTCACTACATTATAACCAATTGGTCTGTCCTACATATTGAGTGAATCTCTTACATATGTTTGATTCAGTCATACCATGAATTATTGATCTATGCAGATTTCTCCAAGTGGTGATCTATTGTATTATACACTATAAAAAAATCATTGTCATTATTACCAACACCAACTTCATTAAAAAGTCATTAAGTATTAGGAAATTCTGAAACCTTAGGAGGCAAATACAAGTTATAAAGTTCTAGGGGTTTTTTTTGTTTTATGTTTTTTGTTTTTGCTTGATACCTTGAATCTTTTCTTTTTTTTCAAGTTCAAGGTTATATTATTTTTTATTGTGAAAATACTGTACAGAGGGGTTGCAATGACATGGGCAAGATAATGAGTACATTTCTTATCAAGCATTGTAGCCTCCTCTGTTTCCCCTTCCCATCCCTACCCATCTTCCCCCTGCTCCCCCACCAAAACCTCCTCCCCCTCTCCCCCCCACCAAAGTTGTAAAGTTTGTTTTCAACATAATGACTTGTACATCTCATTGTAGCAATGGGTCCACCTGTATCCCTATTTAAACAATTTGTTTTTTCCCTTCCCCTCCACAAATTATACCAACATCAAATACGATAAGTTGATGTTAGGGAAATGAACCCTAAGATATGTATTCAATTTTTTTCTTTCATGTGATTGTTTCTAACACATTTATAAGATTATTTCTTTGTTGCTTTGTATGTCCCTCCCGCACGGTATAACCCCTGCTTTCACTGTATTTGATGTTGGAATCTTTTCTTTTTGGCAACAGATACAGATAATTGCTTTCCCGAAGCTCATGTTGTTCATTTTGCATGATGCGTCAGCTTGCCCACGTTCTGAATAATGGTGGATTAATGAAAGGGAGAGATGAACTTGCCCAGGGTCACATATCTGTTGGGACTAGAGAGCAGATCTTTTGGAATGTTATATTTTCCCCCATATCTAAATTATTTGGGGCTTGTCAAAACATGTTCTTAAAACAGTGTGTTTGTTTTTTCCCCTTAGAGAGCATGAATGGTTTAAACAAGATTTGCCCACTTACCTATTTCCTGAAGACCCCTCTTACGATGCTAATGTGATTGATGATGAGGCTATAAAAGAAGTGTGTGAAAAGTTTGAATGTACAGAATCAGAAGTAATGAACAGTCTATATAGCGGTGACCCTCAAGATCAGCTTGCTGTGGCCTACCATCTTATCATTGACAATCGGAGAATCATGAACCAAGCCAGTGAATTCTACCTGGCCTCTAGTCCTCCAACTGGCTCCTTTATGGATGACAGTGCCATGCATATTCCCCCAGGCCTGAAGCCTCATCCAGAAAGAATGCCACCTCTAATAGCAGACAGCCCCAAAGCACGGTGTCCCCTGGATGCTCTCAATACAACAAAGCCCAAATCCTTAGCTGTGAAAAAAGCCAAGTGGCACCTTGGGATCCGAAGTCAGAGCAAGCCATATGACATCATGGCTGAAGTTTACCGAGCTATGAAACAGCTGGATTTTGAATGGAAGGTAGGAGATTGTAGTCACTTGTTAAAGACATTTTCCTATGTAGTAAGTTGTCTGGGTGGCTGAGTTTCAAAAACATCAGTAAAAAGTTGGTTTGAGCCAGGTACCGGTAGCTCACGCCTGCCGTCTTAGCTACTCAAGAGGTTGAGATCTGAGGACTGTGGTTCAAAGCAAGCCTGGGCAGGAAAGTCCATGAGACTCTTATCTCCAATAACCAGGAGAAAACCATAAGTGGTCCTGTGGCTCAAGTGGTAGAGCACTAGCCTTGAGCTGAAGAGCGCAGGGACAGCACTCAAGGCTCAGAGTTTAAGCCCCATGACCGACAAAAAAAAAAAAAAAATTGGTTTTGATTAAGATACAGATTTAGGGGCTGGGAAGTTGGCTCAGTGGTAGAGAGCTTGCCTTGCATGCCTGAGGCCCTGGGTTCGATTCCTCAGCACCACATAAGCAAAAAGAAAAAAGCTGGAAGTGGCGCTGTGACTCAAGTGGTAGAGTGCTAGCCTTGAGCTGAAGAGCTGAGGGACAGTGCCCAGGCCCAGAGTTCAGGCCCACGACCGGACCCCCAAAAAAAAAAAAAAGATACAGATTTAGTCGGCTTGATCTAGCTGACTCCTTATACCTCATTCTTTCTAATAACATACACATAAAAAACAAATGTGTCCTGATGAAGAGCTGTTGGATGTTGGAGAGTTAGATCTTTTGAAATAGAGAATAACTTTTACAGCCTAGAAACAAAAAGTAACCAGCTTGAAATTACGTGAGAAAAATAGCCTGTTTCTTTGTGCTTCCTAGAAACAAAAGCTGCAGAGTCTTCCAAGCTAGTGTTTTTTTTTTCCATTTTCTTTTCAGGAAGTCTTTTCCCCCCTCTCCTCTTTTTGCTTTGTCTGTGGCAGAGGAGAGGATAGGTGGCTGTGATAGCTAGTGGTCTTCAGGCCATTTTGTTCAGACAACACTTTTCTCCATGCTGAAAACACACTATCTTGTGCTTTTAACCCTTTGTTAAGGAATATTTTCCTTACTATCAGCCCACATTTAACTTCATTCATTTTCATTTCAATTCTATTTGAATTGATGTGGGGACCTTTTTTTTTTATTACAAATATCCTTTCATGGGCTGGGAAGGTGGCTCAGTGGTAGAACGCTTGCCTTGCATGCCTGAGGCCCTGGGTTTGATTCCTCAGCACCACATAAGCAAAAAAAAAAAAAAAAAAGTGACAAATATCCTTTCATTCTGGTTCTTGAGGACTCTGGACCTTTTTTCAGATGAAGAAGAAAAATATTCTAACTAATCATGTTTTTATTTTGACATGTGTGGGAAACCAGTCACTTTTTTCATTACTTTCAATGAGTAAATGAAATAATGTTTTCTTAAAGCAAAAAAAAGTCTGCCTTTTCTGATATAGTTTTATTTTAAAAGATGTCAGTGGCTCTCTATTTACTGAAAAATAAAATGAAACTAAATTGATAGATGCTTTGAAAACCCAGAATCTTTTTTATCTGAGCTGCTTTAAAAGGCAAATACTGTCTTCCTCATGGACTTACGAATTAATTTGACACCTGTGCCATTAGCATGTTAGTCCCCTTTCTTCCTTCCTTCCTTCCTCCCCTTATTAATCAGTGAGAGTATTCAAGCACAAGCTAGACCCCTAAGATTATTACCAATATTTACCATGTATCTGGAGTGAAGGTCAGGTACTGTGTCATCTCTGAGTTTACCAACAGTAACATTAGTAGGATTAAGTAAATGCTACAAGTAAACTAGCTGTAATGCTGCCACCAACAACTAAAAAAGAATCAGAAATTCCTTGCTTACAGTACCTTCAGTTGCTTGGTTTTTCAGTAAGAAAAACAAGGTATAGTTTGTAATGGTGCACTGTTTTCCTGTCTTAGGTAGTGAATGCATACCATCTTCGAGTAAGAAGAAAAAATCCAGTGACTGGCAATTATGTGAAAATGAGCTTACAGCTTTACTTGGTCGACAACCGGAGTTATCTTTTGGACTTTAAAAGCATTGATGGTAAGGAAGCTAAGCAGGCATGAGGTCTGAGAAGATAAAGCTTGGCACTAGTGGAACCAGGTGTTAAGACCATCTCAAAGAAATGGTGGGTAGGTCTTCTCCTTTTTAAAGTCATTGAACTTTAACCCAAATGTCAACAACATGATACATACATTCATATACGTACATACATACATGCATGAGATATGCTTCTTCACATACAGCCATGATTTTTCCATGAGAAGGTTTTAGGGGCCACACTGACTCTGTGAAGGAGTTCTGATGAGGATCATCTGTTAGGATTGTGCCAGGGAAGAAGTAGCAACCCCTCTGCTTGCAAATGGAAGCAAATGGATGGTCTTGTTCAGATGCGTTTACTTCATACCTTTCATGAGCAGCATGTAGGCAAACACACTGTTCATATGCATTGTTCTTTGGCCTGTTTCAGATGAGGTGGTGGAGCAGAGGTCTGGTTCCTCTACACCTCAGCGTTCCTGTTCCGCTGCCGGCTTACACAGACCAAGATCCAGCTTTGATTCCACAACTGCGGAGAACCATTCTCTTTCTGGCTCTCTCACTGGCTCTTTGACTGGAAGCACTTTGTCCTCCGTTGCCCCTCGCCTGGGCAGTCACACCATGGACTTTTTTGAAATGTGTGCCAGTTTGATCACTGCATTAGCCCGCTGATAATCTTCCATTGGTTTCTGTCTTTCTGTTACTGCACTGTGAAGATCAGATTTATCCTTTAAATTGTTATCTCACTTCTGGATATTACATAATCTACAGATATTGAGAGACATGAGTATTTCAGGGGACATGCAACGTCACTGAAATTACTGAAAACAAGAGTCAACAATTTAATTCTATTGTGCCTATCATAACTGTGCATAGGCATTATCATTAATGGGTGAACATTGGAGAAGCCTGTTAATTCACAGTTGTGAGTTCACTACACCTGATGAACACATCTCACTGATGAACCATCTATCCTCAGGGTGGTTTGGCAATACCTTCTCACTTCACTTTTTTAGTGTACATTAATACATTTTGCGTCCTAAATTTCCCTAGGTTTTTTTAAAAGATGTGTTTATGCTTCCAATTGTCTTGCACAAGCTCAAAATACAAAATAACCAGTACCAAAATATTATTTAAAAGTTATCCAAAACCCCTGAAACCAAATTCTAAACTTGGTACAAATACTGCCTAGTGTTTACCAGAATCAGCTGTGGTCTTGTTACAGGTTCCAGGTTCCACAGAAACAGCTGTGAATGCCTCAGGGCTTTAGCTTGAGATTTCTCCGAATCATGTAGATCTTAACAGACTTCCAGGTTCTACTTCATTTGGATGGCAGCATCCATTACCTTTTCCAGAAGTGTATGTAAGTTTAAAGCAGATCTCCAAAACCTGCTTTTCTCAGATTTTTTTTTTTTTGCATTTTACCCTAAATGATAAAACAGTATACTATAGAACCTGGAGCAGAGGGTAGCGCAGTGCTATTAAGCTAACATGTACAAGGTTCATTCCCTACCACCAGAAAGATAAACAACACAAGCAAAGATAGTAGGAAGTAATAGATCAACAATCCCTCAACAGTGAATACTTTTATCTTCTCTGTGAGTTTGGAGTTTGATGGGGCAGATTGGCTTGGGTCCTATGGTATCTGCCTCTGTGCCAACTCTCCATTTGAAGTTTAAAATGGCTACCAACACACTTCTTCCCACGTCTCACCTAGAACCAGTGTCTTTGTTTATTGTTTTATCTTCAGTGATTGTTTGACAGTTTTGCTTTGTTTTGTTTTGTTTCTGTGTGTGTGAAGGTCCTGGGGCTTGAACTCAGAGCTTGGGCACTGTCCCTGTTTTTTTTTTTTTTTTGCTTGTTTGTTTGTTTTTGTTTTAACTCAAGGCTAGTGCTCTACTACTTGAGCCACAGCTCCCCTTCTAGCTTCTTTGGTGATTCATTGGAGATAAGAGTCTTACAGACTTTCCTGCCTGGGCTGGCTTTAAGCTAGGATCCTTAGATCTCAACCTCCTGAGTAGCTTGGATTACAGGTATGAGCCACCCATGCCCAGCCTGATGTAGCGTTTTAGTCTTCTGTGATTCACTTTCTTGGTTATTAGCCATTCAGAAAACTGTATTGGCTCTGCAAGTATGTGTATACTTCTAAACTCAGATGACCTCCAATGTTGAGCCAGATAGGGTAAGAAAGACTTAAACATGAAATATTCTCTCCTGGAGTAAATATTATGCGTTTACATATATATTATGTATGTATATATGTATTCACATATCAGTGCTTTTATCGTGAGATTTCCCTGAAATCTCAAAACCAAACAGATTTTAACTGAAAAACCAAACCATTCTTTTTGTTTTATTTTGTGCAAATCTTTTAAGATTAAAAAAAGAGAAAACTATATATAGCAGGGTAGATAATAGCTCATGGATCATATCTGATTTCAGTAAAAGTATTTAATTTAAAAATTAATATGTAATTTATCTAATTTGTATTTATTCCTTTGTTTTTTATTTATGCTGTAGCTAATGAGATTATTGACTTGACTTAGCCTAGGAAATATTAAGTTCTTAAAAACAAAATAAGGACATTGCCTTGACAGGTTTCACTTTGCCAAAAATTTGTTTTGTTTTGTTTTAAATCAAGAAGTGAATGAGAGTATTATAGAAGATATGTCTAACTTTTAAGAATTCTCGAGCCAGGAGTTTTTATTGAGTCACATACAATTGTTTTGTGGATCCTTTTGAAAATGATGTTTGATACATGTTAAGTCCAACTTCTTAAAACTACAATAATAGGAATCTTACCAGTTTGAGGGAGAGGGCGGAGTTGCAGTTTGAGAGGGTTTAAAGTTTAACCTTTAAAAGACTGCCATCTTGTGGCACCAGTGGATACTTTTTAGTAGTTCTTTTAATAGGATTAATTAGGATTAGCTGTCCTTAAAGTCTCATGTATGTTAACAATGCAGTATAATTTTAGCTTCTCCAAACATGTCTGTACCTTTTCTAGGGGGGAAGAAAAACAAGATAACCTTACAATATTTGCCTAGTTATGAGTGGGATAGCTTTAGAAATAAAGCTCCAAATGGATTCTTTACCTTCAATGACAAAACATAGTTTCGAAGGTAGACAGCAAGAAGAAATGCAAAATGCAGAATCCTTCATTTGTCCAGAAAACCAGATATCAAAACTCTCTCTTATCAGAATGATTGTGATTTTTTTTAGAGTCTAAAAAATATTTACTATTTCTTGATTCTTGCCAGTAGTAAAGAACATCTGGGTTGATAGATACCTGATAAACTTTAGGAGAACCTAAGTTCACAGGTTTATGTTTCTCTTCTGCATCTGTTGTAAAAGGCATAGGAATCTTATGGCTCTAGGTGATGCAGCAGACTGGTTGGCAGGCACTACAGAAGCTGGATACAACATTATGATAGCAGGCTTTCCATCCCTTGTAGGCACAGGGAAGGAAGGATGTGGCATTCCCACATGCCAGTCTCCTAGATTGTTTAACTGTGGGTCAGGCAGTTAAGGGTGAGCTAAGAGCAGTTTCCTTCTTTCAGATCCTGAGTTGCCTTGGTGAAACTGTACACTGGGTTTTAATTAGGTATGTTGTGGAAATGTTTTCCATCAAAAAGCATTCCCCAAAGTAAAAGGAGCTTCCACAGAGTAAATTTGGAAAATGCCGCATGCTACTCCCTTGTGGAGGACAAGGTTATAAACCTAAAAGACTTCCCAAGTCCTTTTTGTGATAAGGGAAAACCATATGCCTTTGTCTAACTCTGATTTCAATAAGATTAATTTACTGTTTTTTTAAAAATACCACTCTGCATGGTGGTACATACCTAGAATCTTTGTACTGAGGAGGCCTCATTTTTGAGAAACTTTAAAATGATAACAAGAGAACAGAAGACTTCTAAAGCACCTTTGAGCTTGAATGTTCTAAATTTTCTACCTTTCATATGGGTTGTGCTAGTGTTCACTTATTGATAGGATTTTTTTTACTACTCTGGATATTCCACTTTGGTTTGATGAGGCATTTCAAAGGCATAGACTTGAATATTTCTTTACTGAATATCTTCTTTCCTGCTGCCCTCTGGAATGCAAATGGCAATACCATCCAGAAAAACCAAACAATTAAATACTGGGCATACAGCAACATATGACTGGTTTATAGCAATGAGAGTGTTTGTGTCCTTTTTATTTTTAGTTTTAGATACAGAGACCCTTCTTTGAACTATAACAGTAACCTTGTGAAGTAACCAGAAAATGCATATTTTACGAGCAAGCAGGACCAGAAAGCTTGGCATAAAGCTTGTGTGCCCTAGAAGTCTACTCAGTAGTGGTGAGTTGGTCTTCATGTGTCTCATCTAACTCTGGAGCAGAGCAGTCTGCATCCGTGTCAGGCCTGTGTAGTCAGGGTATGGGAGTAAGCACAGGTGATTGCTTTCAAGTCTTTGAGTGACACTAGTAGTTTTAACTATGTACTTCTTAGTTGTAGGAACCAGTCGATTGCATTAATAAGATATAATTATCTGAAATATTTATGATGAACGTATTGATTTTAACTTTATTTCTAAGTTATTAAGGGTGCTTAAATACTGAAAAATCTTTGAGATACAATTCTTCCTGTAATTTTATGTGATTTAAAACAAAAAAATGTGGTGCTGAGGATTGAAGCCAAGGCCTTGTGCCTGCTAGGCAAGTGCTCTACTAAGCTGTATCCCCAGTGCTTATCTATATGATTCTTATAGCACAGGCTCATTGTACAAAGGAAAATTAGTCTCAGTCCCTATTTAAATGATCATACTTTGGACTATTGTTTAAATTGGACTTGTCTAATGACAGATGTTTTTGTAAATTTTGTACAAAGATGACATAATACTTTTTTCATGAGTGTTTGTGTGTGAATTATATAATCATTATTGGCTTTCAAAACTGAAATGTGACACGTTTAGTGAGCTATAAATGTGATGTCCTCCTTAGAAAAGATACTAGCATCCTTTCCAGTCTTTTTCCCTTAAAGTTGGACATGATAGCATGAAGAACAGGACTCACAGTCTAGACCAGACTAACTTTCCAATAGACTTCTTTAGCCGTAACCTGGTAAGAATCAGGTTTGGTCTTAGGGTGTTAAGGCTGTGAAACAGGGTGGGTACTTACTGCTAGCTCGGCACAGCAGTGTGAGTTTGCTGCCCTGACTGTGTGACTTTGGGGAACTCTGGTTTATATCTAAAAGCAGTTTTGATTTTGTGGAAGTAACTCCTGATTATGTGGACAAGCAGGGTAGGTAGATTTCAATCAAGACTCAAGTGCAATTAAGGAAATCCTAGAGTACAACATTCCTTCAAAGAGAAGAATTAAGTACTTGTAGAATATCCCAGCAGGAAGAGATTTGGAACAAATACAAGTTTTGACAAGTTTATACAGGTTTTATTAGTATTATTATTGGGGCTTTACTACTATGTGTTCATTTAAAATTTTAAGAAGAAACAAATATTCTAGATAAGGAGAGTTGGGTTCATTTTTTTCCTGCTATTAAATATAGATTTTTTTTCACAGAAGTCCTTTTTAAGTAAGTTTTGTTATAAAGGGGTGGGGGTGCATTTTCTAGATATGATCACTTTTGTAGAATGGGCAAGGAGAAGTAGATCCACCATTCTAAAAATAAAAACACTTAACTGTGCCTTCTTGGATTATAGAAGCAGGAATAATAAATTTGTTGGAACGGTGTTTCCTTTTTTTCTGATTCCTCTTACTTCTCCTTACCTGTGTCCTCTGTGAGTTGCTTTTTTCTGCCTGTCTGTATTCAAGTTCCTTTGGCCAAACCTCACATTTATCACCACTAAATGTATTTTCTGTCTTTTATGTTGTCACACTTTTGAAGTTACCTGAGTAAATATTTGACTGCCTTCTCATGCTTTTAAAATGAATGCAATGAAGAGCATTTAAAATATTTTAAAAGTTATTAAAGAGAGCAATGATGGAAACTAAGGACAAATTTAGTTGGAATGAAATTCTCTGTTAGGCTGTTTTTGTGGCACAGCCCACATAACCTTTCTCTTTTACAAAACATGGATAATAACCTACCTCACAGATGCGTGTGAGAGACTGTGTAAAGGCCCATGTTTAAATAGGGGTTTATACCCACGTATTTAAGGTAAACCCCATCCTTTTATAATATGTATCTTTGATACTGGTAGAGTGAGTGTCCTGACTTTTTTGATGAATCTTACATGGTAAGAACAGTGCTAAGAATGTTGAAGACCACAGTCTCACAAATCATGGTGTTTTTGCTTTAAGAGACAAATTACATTTCTCCAAAGCACCCAGTATTCATCATACATGTCTTTTGTGTTGACAAATATTGTTTTTTAGAATTTCTTCGAACATTGGTTGAAGCTGCCTTAATGTACCAAAAATACAGTGTTGTGTCAAGCCTGTTGACAAGCATCTATGGCTGTATACTGTTTTGATTGTTTAATGAAGTTGTGGATAGAATATGAAGAAGAGTATCTTGATACAGTTTTAGAAGGTGTGGTGTGTTCTTTATCATGTGTGTATAAATACTATGCAGTGGATTTTGAGCTCAACAAATAAAACTGAAAGTTGAAAGCTATTAGGTTTTAACTATGACAATCATAATATATGGTTGAATAGTAGTTATTTATTTTTCCCACAAAATGTCACATATTTATTTTTAACAGGTCTTTGAAAAAATATAAATGTCAGAGGCCAGAACATTAACACACTGGATTTTTTTAATGTGTTTTTTTTTTTCATATGTGTGTGCCAATCCTGGGCTTGAACTCCAGGCTTAGGCACTGTCCCTGAACTGTTTTGCTCAAGGATAGTGCTTTACCACTTGAGCAACAGCTCCACTTTTTGGTGATTAATTGGAGGTAAGAGTCGCACAAACTTTCTTGCTCAGGATGGCTTCAGATTGCAATCTTCAGATATCACCTTCCTAAGTAGCTAGGATTGCAGGTGTGAGCCACTATACTGGCACCTGGCTAAGATTAATTTTTGGAAATTGGGACCACTTTTTATAATCAGTTTTGGGTGGGGAAGCAAAGAAGACTTCCAGTGCTTTAATAAACATATACTCAAATTTCAGTTTTGTTTGTTATGTACCTTTGGGCGTGTTAAATGATGGGTGGGGAGGAAATGGGGTATTGTCAACTAGACAGTTCATAGCTAGAGGGTTTTTGCAGTGTTTGGACTGTATGGGACTCATCAGCAACAAACACAGGGTCTGATCACCTATATGCTTTTGTCACAAAATCAAATTAAAGTCTGGTTCATTTGAAAGCTGTTTTGTGTTTCTCTTCAGTCATTGAACTATTATGCTGTGTGTCAAATGACAGTTCTCGAGCAAGCTGTTGTAGAAAGAGACTCACTGGAGAGCTCACGCCATCTCTGTTCCCGCCTTCTGAGACACTCCACACTGTAGAGTTCAACTTTTGTTATCACATGACTTTGCTGTTGTAGCTATGACTACAGATAGAAGGACTCAACACACATTTATTATCTTATTCTTCCGAAGTCCAGTGGGTATAATTGGTTTTTTCTAAACAACTTCACAGAATTTTCTTAACTACTCAATAAAAACACCACAGGTTTATTATCATACAGTCACAAATCCGGTGGACTTAGTTTTATTGTTGTTGTTACTGTTTTCTACTTCAAGTCATACCAAGTGAAAACAAAATAGTTGATAGACCAGGGCTCTGTGGGAGAATCTGCTACCAGTTTATTCAGGTTTTTGGTAGAATTTAGTTCTGTGCTGCTAGAGGACAAGGCTCCTATTCCTTGCTGGCTGTGGGCTAGCTGTCATTTATAGTATTTAGAGGCCACTAGTCACTAGACAGAAGGTGCATTTTCCAGCTCTGTGCTGGAATTTCAGTATCATCATTTCTAATGCGTTTCTTGATCCTCTGGCCATTCCATTCACTACTTATGACATCTGTAATAAAATAATCTCTACCTATTTTCTTCTCTTAAACTCTGTTCTTTGATTCCTGTCTTGAAGACGGGTCTTTCTTGGCAAATGCCAGATGGAACACGAAATAGAAAATAAAAATATTATAATCTTAAAAAGTAGTCTCAGCATATGAAGGATAAGGCCATGGAAACAAATTCTTTTCTTTCCTTGAGGACCAGATCACTCTGTTTAAATAGCTGGGCAAACTTATTCAGTTACTCAGTGGAGATAAAGCCATTGAAATCTTAAAACAGTTGAATGCATATATATAATTTATTTATCAATCCACAGTACACATCATTTTAAAAATAGAGCGTCACAACTGTTTTAGTTTCCATTTGTTTTCATATAAATTAAATTCTATTTGAATAACTTTTGGGGCATACATAAATGAAGTTTTTCTGTTTGGGGTAATGGTGTTTTAAAGTTGTGCAGCATGTATAGTTTTGCTAAAAAAATTTTGTTAAATATATGTAGATTTGTCTTAAAATGATAATAGTTAGGAATAGTTAAGAATTAATTGAAGGGCTGGGAAGGTGGCTCAATGGTAGAGTGCTTGACTTGCATACATGAGGCCCTGGGTTCGATTCCTCAGCATCACATAAGCAAAAAGCTGGAAGTGGTGCTATGGCTCAAGTGGTAGAGTGCTAACCTTCAGCTGAAGAGCTGAGGGACAGCGCCCAGGACCAGAGTTCAGCTGCCCCCCCCAAAAAAAGAATTAATTGAAGAATAGTTTCTTTTTTGACAAACTTCCCAAAGGAAACTCAGGTTGAACAGTATTTAATCTGATTTTTTTCTTAAAAAAGGAAAACTAACACATTTATTTTAAAATTATACTTAGTATTTGAGTAAAAGAACATGGTTACATTATTTACTATGCAGAATGGATGCCAGATTTTTTTTTTGGATGCCAGATTTTAAATGTACAACATGTAGCATTACAAATGCTTGTGAACTAATATTAGGAGCCAACTAACCATCTGCACATCTGACTGGGTGCTATAATGCACGATTTCCAACTTTGGATATGGCTCATTAAGCAAGTGCTCAATGGCTAATGCATAGTCTTTCACATTCTCTTGAACTGGCAGTAAAAATAGACATTGAAAGATAAACTCAGGGAAGAAAAGCTGCTGTCTCCAGGAAGATGCTGCCTTTGTTTTCCTTCTCCGAGTTCCCAACAAAGTTTCATCACAGTCTGCTTGGACAAGCAACCAAGTTTGACAAGAAGCAAAGTTCTTGAGGGAGGGTTCTGGTCCTGGAGCCCTTAACACCTATTCAGGCCTTTGTCCTTCCCACTTGACCTTGACCTTCCTAATGTGACCAACCTTGGTGCCTGGGGATAAAAGAAAAATATTTTTTTTAAACAGAGGCTAATGGAACAGTGCAAGAGATTTCTGGAGAAATTCTTACCCAGTTTAGTATTATATGCTCCTTTAAAATATGCTTTGTCAGCTTAGGAGACACAAAAATATCTCTTTCAAGGCAGTCTTTATAGGAGAGATCAGACACCGCATGCATAGTTTTTAATAAATTGAATAATCTTGCCCCCAGACTAATAGCTGCACACCATCATATTAAGTACTAAGAATGAATGATTTGAAGTATAAAAATCAACTTACTGGAACTGTAGATGTTCAATGAGCACATATCCATCTGTAGGGATAAAAGTCACTTAATCTGAAGTCTTCACAGAAAATGCTTAAATTTTTTTACTTTTAATAGTGATTGGAAATTTTATGGGCAGAAAGCCAACACACTTACATTTGCCTTTAGAATTGCGGCATATCACCATATTTTGCTCCGTGGTATCGATGACCTCCAGTTGTTCTCCAGAAGTTATTGGCAAATCGAATATTCCATTTCTTGAGTTACTGGAACACGCTACTGCTCTGTTGATGACTACAATCTCTTTGTCATACTACAATGAAAAATTCCATCATTGTTACTCTTTTTCATTATGACAAAATTAGTGGAGGATATAGTATAGTAACCTTAATATTAAGTCAGTATGCTAGATATTGACTAATACTTGGAGGAGCATTGAAAATAATAGGAACATAGACTCTGCAAGGAAAGACAATTAAGAGTAAAGCACTATACTCTTACATTTGTTTGGCCTGATGATATTTGCACTATGCTTTTTACATTCACTGTCTAGTCGTAGTGGAATGAATCCTGCCAGATAGAAGATGTGGAAATGTGCTATTACAGTCATAGCCCTGTTTCTGTGCCACGGAGTTTATAATATCTACCATTTGTGGTTGTGTATGTGTACCTTCCTAGTTGTGTATGCTTGTGCATTATAGCACAATGCACTGTAGCATATGTACTTCAGTGGTAGGAACTGGGGACATGGCAGGGGTAATTCTCATTCCTACTTCAGTGAGAGGCTGGCATTTGTAAATGATAGGAAATTGGATTTCTAATTCCATAGGGGGGG